>NW_026652286.1:84186726-84251552 GCF_009828535.3 Hylobates moloch | reverse complement strand
TAGGAACACTTTTACACTGTTGGTGGGACTGTAAACTAGTTCAACCATTGTGGAAGTCAGTGTGGCGATTCCTCAGGGATCTAGAACTGGAAATACCATTTGACCCAGCCATCCCATTACTGGGTATATACCCAAAGGACTATAAATCATGCTGCTATAAAGACACACGCACACGTATGTTTATTGCGGCACTATTCACAATAGCAAAGACTTGGAACCAACCCAAATGTCCAACAACGATAGACTGGATTAAGAAAATGTGGCACATATACACCATGGAATACTATGCAGCCATAAAAAATGATGAGTTCATGTCCTTTGTAGGGACATGGATGAAACTGGAAACCATCATTCTCAGTAAACTATCGCAAGGACAAAAAACCAAACACTGCATGTTCTCACTCATAGGTGGGAATTGAACAATGAGAACTCATGGACACAGGAAGGGGAACATCACACTCCGGGGACTGTTGTGGGGTTGGCGGAGGGGGGAGGGACAGCATTAGGAGATATACCTAATGCTAAATGACGAGTTAATGGGTGCAGGAAATCAACATGGCACATGGATACATATGTAACAAACCTGCACATTGTGCACATGTACCCTAAAACCTAAAGTATAATAAAAAAAAAAAAAGAAAGGAGGTGAAACAAAGGTCTTAAAAAAAAAAAAGAATACTCCATTTTTGAGACTCTAGACTTATTTTCATCTATAAATACAAAAAAGTAAAAAAAACCATCTTCATGACAAAAAAGGAGGTTTTTTTTTTTTTTTTTTTGAGACAGAGCCTCGCACTGTTGCCCAGGCTGGAGTGCAGTGGCGAGATCTCAGCTCGCTGCAAGCTCCGCCTTCCAGGTTCATGCCATTCTCCTGCCCCAGCCTCCCAAGTAGCCGGGACTACAGGTGACTGCCACCATGCCCAGCTAATAATGTTTTGTATTTTTAGTAGAGATGGTGTTTCACCATGTTAGCCAGGATGGTCTCGATCTCCTGACCTCGTGATCCACCCGCCTCGGGCTCCCAAAGTGCTGGGATTACAAGCTGTGAGCCACCTCGTTCAGCCTTTTTTTTTTTTTGAGATGGGGTCTCCCTCTAGCCCACCCAGGCTAGTGTGCAGTGATGTGATCATGGCCACTGCGGTCTCAATGCCAACATGCCTGGCTTATTTTTTGTATTTTTTGTAGATACGGGATTTTGCCATGTTGCCTAGTCTGGAAAAAAGGAGTATTTTGACTAATTGTATCTACATCTAGTACTCAAATAAAAAAATCTGACTGATGATTTAATTTGTCATATGTCTGGAGGGAAATCTGTAACAAAACTTTGGCTTGGCAATCTCATTTCTAGTCATTATTTATCTTAAAGAAATAATTAAGAACATGTTCAAAGATTTAGTTTCAAGGATATTCATGGTAATTCTGTTTATTATAGTGAAAAAACTGGAAGTAATCTAAATGCCCACCAACAAACAATTGATTAAATACATTATAGCATGTTTAATTGATAGACTACTACAACAGTTAAAAAATAATTTTATAGGAATATATTTATTAACTTGAAAATATTTTCATATTAAGTGAAGATACAGGGTTACAAAACCATACTTATATTTTTAAAGTAGTTAAACATGTATCTATCATATGATCCAGCCATTTTATTCCCAAGTATTTAACCAAGAGAAAATAAATCATATGTTTATAAATGGATTTGTATATGAATATTTATAGCAACTTTATTTGTAATAGCCAGAAACTGGAAATGACCAAAATATTCATCAACAGGTGAATGGATAAACAAATTGTGGCAAATGCACACAAGAGACAACAACTCAGCAATAAAAAGGAATGAACCACAGATACAAGCAACACCATGGATGAATCTCAAAAAGTTATGCTGAGTGAAAGAAACCAGACAAAATTAAGAATATACACTATGTGATTCTACTTCTATTAAACTCTAGAATATACAAGCTAATCTACGTACAGCTGTAGTGACAGAAAGCAGATCAGTGGTTGCCTGGGGGTGAGGGGATAAGAAGGAGCAGGCAGGAGGGAAAGATTAAAAAGGGACACGAGGAAACCTAGGGGTGGTGGACACATTCACTGTCTTGATTGTGGTGATGGCTTCATGGGTTAATACATATGCCAAAACTGTTCAAGTTGAATACTTTATTTTATTTATTTATTTATTTATTTATTTGTTTATTTATTTAGAAAGGAGTTTCACTCTTGTTGCCCAGGCTGCAGTGCAGTGGTGCAATCTCAGCTCACTGCAACCTCTGCCTCCTGGGTTCAAGTGATTCTCCTGCCTCAGCCTCCCAAGTAGCTGGGATTACAGGCATGTGCCACCACACCTAGCTAATTTTGTATTTTTAGTAGAGATGGGGTTTCACCATATTGGTCAGGCTGGTCTTAAACTCCTGACCTGAGGAGATCCACCCACCTTGGCCTCCCAAAATGCTGGGATTACAGGCATGAGCCACCGTGCCCAGCCAAGTTGAGTACTTTAAATGCATAGTTTATTGCATGTCAATCATACCTCAATAAAGCTGTAAAATACACACATACACTCATGTGCATGCACATGCACAAAAACTGTACTTAATGCTATCATCCCACTGCTTTTGTTTGAAATATAAAACACAAATGAAAGTGTCTAAAACATAAATGTGCAGTTTAGTGAATTATAAATGCCTACCTAACCACCACGAAGGTCAAGAAATAAAAAATTACCAGAACTCCAGAAGCACCTCCTCCATACTTCCCTTTCTAATCACAACTTCCTCCCTCTCATCCCCCATAGGGAGTCCTATTCCGATTTTATGGTAGTTGCTTGTCTTTTTTTTTTTTTTTTTTGAGACAGAGTCTTGCTCTTGTTGCCCAGGCTAGAGTGCAATGGCGTCATCTTGGCTCACTGCAACCTGCGCCTTCCTGGTTCAAGTGATTCTCCTGTCTCAGCCTCCCAAGTAGCTGGGATTACAGGCATGCGCCACCACGCCTGGCTAATTTTTTTAATAGAGACTGGGTTTCTCCATATTGGTCAGGCTAGTCTCGAACTTCCAAACTACAGGCGCCCGCCACTACGCCCGGCTAATTTTTTGTATTTTTAGTAGAGACGGGGTTTCACCGTGGTCTCGATCTCCTGACCTCGTGATCCGCCCGCCTCGGCCTCCCAAAGTGCTGGGATTACAAGCGTGAGCCACCGCGCCCGGCCTTTTTGTTTTTTAAAAGTAATTTTACTACGTACATAGTCCTCAACTACATACCTTAGTTTTGGATTTTACATACATAGAAGGTATTCCTCTGTGTCTGCTTTCTTTCCCTCAACAATATGTTTTTACAAGTCATTCACACTGAGTGTAGTACACTGGCTTTTGTTGCTGTATTGTATGACTATACTACAAAGTATTGATCCATTCTACTGTTGATGGACATTTTGTTGTTTCCAGTTTTTAACTATTAAAAATAATACTGCTATGAATGTTCTTTTAGGTGCATCTGGCTTACATGTACATGAAATAGGGTAAAACTTCAGGGTCATAGGATATATTTGCTTTTCATTTTACTTAATAATGTATATGCCACCAGTAGTATGTAAGAGTACCTGTTGCTCTATATCCATGTGTTATCTTCACAGCACTTGTTGTTACCTGAAATTTTCTTGCTTATGTTTACTTGTTTAACATCTTCCCTCAGTCCCGATTATACCTCCATGAGAGCTGGGAGTTGGCCTGACTTGTCCCCTGCTCTACTCTTTGCACATGAACAGTGACTGAAACAATGCTTCACACTTGACAGCCTCTGAACAAGTATTTGTTGAATTACTAAAAGAATAAATGAAAATCCCAGCCCATTAGTAACTTCAGCCAGGAGTGTAGCAGAAGGGCAACTGGCCTTACTCAGTGACTCAAAAAATGCTTATATGTTTTGTATAAAAAATGGATACATAATAACTTATATATGAGATTCCAACTATGGAAACCTATGTATATATATGTGAAGAATAAAGAGGTTTTAAGTGTGTTAGTTTAAAAACTTGCAAATCAAATTCTTCATACAACGTGGTAGCAAAACTTCATAACAGTTTCGGAGCTTTTTGGTTTTCCTCTTCTTCAGATTCCTTTGTTTTGCAGTATGAGACACACTGTATGTTTAGAATATAAGATAAGAAATAAACTAACAGGTAACTGTAGCAGTTGATTACAAGCAAACTTAAGTTTTCCAAAACTAGTAATGATAATAAAGCTTAAGCAGTTGAAAGGCGGGGTGCAGTCACTCAGAAAAGGAGATACATGCCTTCTGGCTGATACATTTGAAAAAAAAGTTTCGTTTGGCTTTACTCCTTTCAGGAAAATAAGGATTTCGGATTTCTCTTTCTTTTCTTTCTTTTTTCTTTCTTTCTTTTTTTGAGATGGAGTCTCGCTCTGTCGCCAGGCTGGTGTGCAGTGGCATGATCTCGTCTCACCACAACCTCCACCTCCTGGGTTCAAGTGATTCTCCTGCCTCGGCCTCCCAAGTAGCTGGGACTACAGCCACAAGCCACCATGCCCAGCTAATTTTTTTGTATTTTTAGTAGAGACGGTGTTTCACTATGTTGGCCAGGCTGTTCTCGAACTCCTGACCTCGTGATCCACTTGCCTCGGCCTTCCAAAGTGCTGGGATTACAGGCGTGAGCCACCACGCCTGGCCTCTTTTCTTTCTTTCCTTTTTTTGAGATAGGGTCTCACTCTGTCATCCCAACTGTAGTGCAGTGGCACAATCACAGCTCACTGTAGCCTCGACCTCCTGGGCTCAAGTGATCCTCCCACCTAAGCCTCATGAGTAGCTGGGGCTACAGCTGCACAGCACCATGCCTAGCTAATTTTAAAACTCCCAATGAACAGTTCTTTTTTTTTTTTTTTTTGAGACGGAGTTTCACTCTGTCACCTAGGCGTGAGTGCAATGGCGTGATCTTGGCTCACTGCAACCTCTGCCTCCCAGGTCCAAGGGATTCTCCTGCCTCTCAGCCTCCTGAGTAGCTGGGACTATAGGCGTGCACCACCATGCCCAGCTAATTTTTGTATTTTTAGTAGAGACGGGGTTTCACCATGTTGGGCAGGCTGGTCTTGAACTCCTAACCTCAGGTGATTTGCCAGTCTCAGCCTCCCAAAGTGTTGGGATTACAGGCGTGAGCCACTGTGCCCGGCCTATACATTTGTAATGATTGCCTTTCTACTCTACATTTTCAAATATAATAACTTTTTAAAATTTACTTTAAGTTCTGGGATACAATGGCAGAACATGCAGGTTTGTTACATAGGTATACGTGTGCCATGGTGGTTTGCTGCATTTATCAACCCATCATCTAGGTTTTAAGCCCTGCATGCATTAGCTATTTGTCCTGATACTCTCCCTTCCCTTGCCCTCAACCCTTTGACAGGCCCTGGTGTGTGTTGTTCCCCTCCCTAAAATACAATAAAATTTTAAAGCAAAACAAATCCTACTCATCATTTAGTTACTTAATGCCTAGGATGTGCAAAAGCACTTTACTGCGGGTTGAGGATATAGTAAATGAATAAGAAATAGATCCTGCCCTCAAGAAAATCACAGTGGATTGAAGAAAGATACACAAACCAATAATAATAGTACTTTACAATAGACAACACCATGAGAATGAAAGAAAGGCCTCTTTTAATTAGAGGACAGATGAGAAGGTTTCACAAATAAAGTGAAATCTGAACTGAGCGATAAAAAACCAAAGAAATTTTGCCTGGTGAAAATAAGGGTGAGGGAATTGTAGAGTTGCGACAATAAGAAATATATATTTGGTCTTTGTCTCCACTTCCAGAGAGCTTCTAAAACCCATAATATTCCTAAGCGACAGGAATATCTTTTGTTACTTGTAACAAGCCTATTCCTAAGTGACAGGAATATCTTTTGTTACTTGTAACAAGCCCCTTTCAACCACACTAGAGTTTAAGCTAATGAGGTGACTAGTGGTGAGTCCCTAGATACTTCAGGATGGACACTGGTTGCTAGAGGAACCAACCATGTGACTAGCGGGTTGGTACCTTCAGTTCCACCTCTGAGAATCTAGAGAGATGGGACGGGGGTTGGAGACTGAGTTAATCATCAAAGGCCAATGATGTACTCAATCATGCCTATGTAATGAGACCTCCATACATACCCTACAGACAGGTTTTGGAGAGGTTCCAAGTTGTTGAACACACTGAGGTGCTGGGAGGGTGGCATCCCAGAGTCATGGAAGCTCTGCCCTCCCCCTATACCTTGCTCTATGTATTTCTTCTGTTTGGCTGTTTCTGGGTTGTATTCTTTATAATAAACCAGTGCATGTAAGTAAACTGTTTTCCTAGGTTCTGTGAGCGGTGCTAGCAAATTATAGAACCTGTGAGTCATGGGAATTCCTAACTTTGTAGCCAAGTGGGACAGAAGGTGTAGGTAACCTGGAAACCTGCTACTTGCAACTGGCCTCTGATGTGAGGGCAGTCTTGTGGGAATGAGCCCTTAAACCTGTCACATCTGAGGCTAGCTCTGCGTAGTTAGTATCAGAATTGAAATGAATTCTAGGACACTCAGTTGGTACTGGAAAATTGGTTGGTGTGGAGGGAACCCCTCCACCCTCTGCATTTCGTGTCAGAAGTGCTGGGAGTGAAAAACTGTTCAGAAGAGTGATGGCAAAAGTGTAGGAAAACACGGAGCATTCCAAGAACAGCGGTCCAACCAAACTGACCTGAGGAAAGTGCAAGAAGAGATTAACATTTACTAAGTCTGGTACTGTAGTACCAGAAATCTTAGTTTACCTTATTCATACATCGACTATTTTACAAATGAGAATCTGAGACTCAGAAAAGTTAAGCGACTCTTCCAAAGTTACTTATGCACACAGTTAAATAATGGTTGAACTGGGACAAGAATCCCAGTCCGTGATTCCAAAGCCCATTGTCTCTCATACAGTACACATAGGGAATAACAGGAAATGAAATTGGAAAAAAGAGCTAGGTCTACACTATAAAAGGTCTTAAGTGCCAAAGAAGTTGGTAGGCAAGGAGGAACTGCAGAAGATTTTTAAGAAATAAAGTGAAAATCTGTGCACAGGAGACTGATAAAGGAAATAAAGAGGCAAGAAACCACTTGGGATCCTAATCATGAGCTGAAAATGAATTAATGAGGGACTAAATTAGGGTTAAGGCAATGAAAATATAAAGTAAACAAAAGCAGAAAATTTAAAGTAAACAAAAGCAGAAAATAAGATATTTTGAAGAAAAATTTGTAAAACTAAGCAACTAATTAAATATAAAGAAGAATGAGTCCAAGGTAATTCAAGGGCAGAAGAAGAATGAATGGTCAAACTGCTAACAGAATTTTGAATATGGGAAGAGCTTATTTAGGAGGAGAAGAAGGTAATGTGCCCAGTTTGTAATTTTCTTTTCAACAAGTCAGAAAGTAGGGACCTGGAATTTAGGGAAATGTAAAGGCTCAGGTTATGGATTTGAGGTTCATCTGCCTAGAGGCCTGAAGCCTTGGGAATACAGAGCTCAGTGAGGGAATGCATAGAACTCCTTCTCTTACAGGACAGGAAAATGAGATAGACAATGGTCTTAAAGGTAGGAAAAGAAAACAGTCACAAAAGGCAATTTCCAAGAAAAAAAGAGAGTGCATGCTAAGAGTCAAGTTGCTGCAGTGAAGTTAAAGAGGGTGAGGACTAAAAAGGAGGTAAATTTCGCCATTAGTTCACTGAGGCCTTTACCAGATGCTATACTGCCACCGAGTTTGTAACTTTATGCCTACAAATACTATATTTGCACACCATCCTGGCTAACAGGGTGAAACCCCGTCTCTACTAAAAATACAAAAAAATTAGCCGGGCGTGGTGGCGGGGGCCTGTAGTCCCAGCTACTCGGAAGGCTGAGGCAGGAGAATGGTGTGAACCCAGGAGGCGGAGCTTGCAGCGAGCTGAGATCGCGCCACTGCACTCCAGCCGGGGCAACAAAACAATCCTAAAAAAAAAAAAAAAAAAAAAAAAAAAAAAAAAAATTGCCTGTTTCTTCTGACTTTCTAAAGAACTTTTCTCATAGTTTCCCGTAGCACTTGTAACATCACATAGTATAACATAGTTCTAAGTGTTTTTAATTCTCCCTTAGATAGTACCCTCCTCCTCAAATACCAAGACAGGAAACCCAGTAATTATTTCTTGAATGAAGGGCCAGATAAATGGTTCATAATGGGATAAAGAAACAAAGAGAAAATGTTATACTATTTAATGTTTAACATTTAAACATTAAATGTTATTTTACGTTTACATTTTAAGAACAAAGCTGGATATTTACATTTTAAGAACCCCCAATATTTGATGAAAAGCAAATCTATCTTAAAATGGTTGTGCATAGGCAAGACAAAAGAGATTATTCTGCCTGTTTCAAGATAGCAGACTGGGAACCAGCTAGTTTTTTCTCCTACATCAATTCCTGGAAATGAAAGAAAATTAATTAACAGTCACACAAGAACAAAAGGAACTGATGGACTAGCAACTGGGAATATTTTGTGATTTACAACAGAGTAAATCAAACTAAAGAGGAAAATCACAAGCTAAGATATACAGACACAAAAAACAGCAATAGAGTTCTATGCCCAAAGTGTTCCACGCCCAACAGTGGAGTATTGGAACAGGAAAGGGCTGAGGGACAGTCAACAGTCTTATTAGTTGGAATACCACAAGGGATGCAGTCAAGTCAGATCGATCCATGTTCACATCCTGTGCCACACACCCTGGGCAGTAACAGAGGGTATACAACTCCTGAAGAGAGTATTAAATATTAGAGATTTCATCTTAAATCTTAGAGACAGGGCAGTGTCCAAGGTGGCTGGGGAAAAAAAGGAAGCATTCATTCCTAGTAGAGCAGTCTCCAGGATATCCAGCCCAGAAATACTTTCTTTTTTTTTTTTTTTTTTTTGAGACGGAGTCTCGCTCTTTTACCCAGGCCGGACTGCAGTGGCGCCATCTCCGCTCACTGCAACCTCCGCCTCCCAGGTTCACTCCATTCTCCTGCCTCAGCCTCCGGAGTAGCTGGGACTACAGGCACCCGCCACCTCGCCCGGCTGATTTTTTGTATTTTTAGTAGAGACGGGGTTTCACCGTGTTAGCCAGGATGGTCTCGATCTCCTGACCTCGTGATCCGCCTGCCTCGGCCTCCCAACGTGCTGGGATTACAGGCGTCAGCCACCGCGCCCGGCCCCAGCCCAGAAATACTTTCTACACACTCCTCTACTTTCACTGAAAATCCTGAGTCAAAACTCCCATGGCAAGTCTTAGTCCCCTTCCCAAGCAGGCTGCCTAAACAGAAGCAGGAGAGAGTATAACAATGAATTTCAATGAGAAAGATGCATATACTATCAAAGGATGGGCAGACTCTTGAGGAATGTGAATGTCATTTAAGGCAGAAAACAAGTTCAGCAAATGAGGTACACATCCAAAGAAACAGGATTAACATATAATTGGAATAGGATTTTAAAATAAGCATGTTTGACTTATGCTTCTAGCTATGATGTTGTAACATGAATCGGATTTAACCTTCTTTTAAAACAACCAGAAAACTGGTAAAAAATAAAATCAGGTGAGGCTTATGATCTCCTGGTTTTCTGCCTGAAGGCAAATTCTGGATTTCTGAGCAGGCACAGGCATCCCAAGCATGCCATGGCTGTTTTCCTGAGTAAAGGAGACAGAAATTAGAATTCCAGAAGTCTAAGGTTTCCAGAAGATGTGGGGCAAATTTCTGGAGAAGAGGGACTATGCAGAAAAAAAATAACAATAAAGGCTCAGAAATCTGCATAGAGGTGCCATTAAGTCTTTGCTAGATACTAAGAAATATGTGCCTAGGATGAAGTTCTATAAGGTTTGGCAAAGAATGACAAGGTGTTGTGAGCTGAATGGTTCCCAGAGCTCATATAGGTCTGAGGACCATTTAAACTTCTTTTAGCCAAACTGGAGACTGTTTATTGATCATTCAAGGCATTCAGCAGAAACTTTAGAAGGACCACAATTAGCATAGGGCTACTGCAACCCCAACACTAACAAAACTTGAAAAGATCAAACAAAACTATAAGTAACTTAACTGCCCACTAAATCTCAACACTGTTTCTGGAAGATAACAAAATCCAGAAACTTGGCAATGTAAAGCTCACAATGACCAGCATCCAAAACAAAATAAACAAAACAAAAAAACAAACAACAACAAAAAATTAAACATATCAAGAAGCAGGAAAATATTACCTATAAGCAGGAGAAAGACAACAGAAATAGACCTAGAATTTATAGAGATTATGGACTCATAAGATGATGTTAAAATAGTTATTACAACTATGTTCAAATATTTAAAGAAAAATATAAGAAAAAAGGAACATCTAGAGATAAATATATATGTTTAATATATTCCCAGAGATAAGAGACTATATCACATACATTTAAAGAATAGAATAGGAAACAGGAAAAAGAACCAACTAAAGAACTTGGAAACAAAAAAAATCTCACTGTTGAAATACCAACTCAACTGACTTGAGAAACTTGAAGCCTCAGCACTGGAAAATGCCTTGAATCAATATAATTTACATAGTAGAATGCCCCAAAGACTCAGGAACTGATGGCACAAGAAACTGGAAGTTGGTGTAAAATGAAGCTAAAATAAGGATGATCAGGTGAAGATGGTTTAAAAAATAATTCAATCCCCAGATCTCCTCTCTTCATTTTATGCACTGGGTGAGTGCCCTGACTTCTACCCCAGTAGAAATCTAGAGGCTTATCCTCTCGAGGAGAGACTAAAATGAAGGGTCTCCAGACCTAAGAACTCTAGGTGCAGTTGAGGAGAGGCATACCGTAATGAAAACAGAAAGCTTAAGTAAACATGCATACCGGATACTGATATGCCTTAGCATTCCTCATCCATAAGGCCAAAACTATGGCAACCAGGCTTTACCTTATGGGTAGAAGACAAAGAATCTTCTCTTGGTAATCCATCAACTCAAGTGTAAAGATACAAACATTGGAAATCCCCAATATAAGAACACAGTCAGATCACCCTAGCAGTGAAAAAATCCCTTCCACTGGCTCAGTTTCCAGTTAGCTTCTTGGTTCCCTGCTCTTAAATAGAATTGACAAACAAATATACGTAGTAATCACCTAAATAAACTCTAA
This sequence comes from Hylobates moloch, assembly GCF_009828535.3. NCBI lineage: Eukaryota > Metazoa > Chordata > Mammalia > Primates > Hylobatidae > Hylobates > Hylobates moloch. Next base: position 84,240,367 of record NW_026652286.1, on the reverse strand, counting down.
CACCTAATATATATACTAAAACAAACACACCAACAGGAAAAAACAAATCACAGAGAAGAAAGACTACACGAAGAAATGAAATACAAATGAAAGAAAAAGAGTATGCAAAGAAATGAAAATTTAACAAAATTATTGTTGTTCTGAGAGAGATTTAATAAAGATATTATAGGCCAGATGCAGTGGCTCATGCCTGTAATCCCAGCACTTTGGGAGGCCAAGGTGAGTGGATTGCTTGAGACCAGGAGTTTGAGACCAGCCTGGCCAACATGGTGAAGCCCTGTCTTTACTGAAAGTACAAAAAGACTACCCGGCGTGGTGGTGGGTGCCTGTAAACCCAGCTACTGGGGAGGCTGAGGCAGGAGAATCACTTGAACCTGGGAGGCAGAGGTTGCAATGAGCCAAGATTGCACCACTGTACTCCAGCCTGGGTGACCGAGGGAGACTCCTTCTCAAAAAAAAAAAAAAAGATATTACAAAATGATCAAATAAGATAAGGGTGTTATTCCATGGCACACGTCTACCTATGTAACAAATCTGCACATCCTGCACAAGTACCCAAGGACTTAAAGCCTTTAGGCAATAAATTTTAGACTAAAAAAATAAAAATAAAAAAAGTAAAATGCTTAAGAAGTTGAAAAAAAGAGCGTTATTTTAAAAGAAATAACTAGGGAACAAAATAAACTCATAGATATTAAAATGTGATAGCAAAACAAAGGTTAAAAGATAAAGTTTATGAAATCCCTCAGGAAGCAGAACAAGACAAAGACATGGTAAATAGGAGAACAAAAAAATAAAAAAGAAAAAGAAGAAAATTAGAAAGCCAGTTCAGAAAGCCCAGTATCTGAATAAAAGGCATTCTGAAAGAGAATACAGGGAAAAGTAGGGAAATAAACCATCTACTAAGTAATTCAAGGCAATTTCCCAGATAGCCCAGCACCACAAATTGAAATAGACCCACACCAAGGCACATCATTGGAAAATTACACAACACTGAGGACAAAAAGATCTTATAAGCTTACAGAGAGAAAACAATAACTCACAACAAAGGATAAGGAATTGAATCACTTTAAGTTTTTCAAAAGCAACCCTGGAAATTCCAAGACAATGGAACAATATCCTCATTATTCTGAAAGAAAATTATTTCCAAGTTAAAATTCTATTCCCAGACAAACTACTCTGTATTATGGTAGAGATACAGCATCTTAAGACACGTAAGATCTCAAAATATTTACTTTATATATCCTTTCTTCAGGTTTTTGCTGAAGTATGTATAAGAGAGGCTTTCCCTGATCATCTTTGATGAAAGAACACATCTTTATCCTCCCCTGGCCTTCCTATCCATCTTACCTTCCTTATTTGTCTTTGAAACACTGACATCACACATTTTCTTTTAATCTCACAACTTAAAACACTCTCACTAAAGTGTAAACTCAAAGAAGGCAGAGAGTTTGTTAACTGATGATTTCTTAGCACCTAGAACCATGTCTGACACGTAACAGGCCCTCAATAAATAATGTATTGCTCTGAGAGAAATAAAAGAATAATTTTACAAAAGTGGGTAATGGAGCAGTAGCAATAATTAGACTATTCACATATGAGAATAAAACAAAGGCATTTTCAGAAATACAAGAAAATAAATACAACAGAAATATAAGGTCTTCAGCTATCTCACTTGGAGACCTCTTTATGCAAGCAGAAAGACATTCACCAAAGCGGGAAGAAAAGATCCTCCCTATGTGGACTATGGTTTTTCCCATTTTATTTTAAGTATGAAATCTACCCCTTTTATCACCGTAATTAGCAGATAACATCTACCTCTGGTTATCCCCTTTCACAAACAAAGAATTAGCTTTTTCTGAATTAATTTAATCTTACTGAAATTCCATAATACAACGATTCACTTAATAGAAATTCATCCTGAAAGAAACAGAAAACTAGGGAACAAATGAAACACAGACTGCCAAAATCCTCACATTAATAGAATTCAGTTGGGTATGGTTATGGCCAAGATCAGAATAGCTGATGCTTCTCTCTCTCCCTTCACTGTAGCCTAGCTACAACTGCAGCTGCCAGACATGGGAGCAGCTCACTGCTCACAGTACAGAATGTCAGCTTTGAACCATAACTAACGGCAGGCTGCCAATAATCAGCAGGAGATAGCTGAAATCTAAAATGAAGGTTACCAGGAAAAATGGACTGCATTTCAGAAACTTGTCTATTTTATTAAGGCTTCTAATGCTTGTATTTCCAAACATATGAAGTTTAAAAACAATTTATTTAATCATCTCTGACAGATCCATTCCATTCTTCAAATCCATGTTGAAAAACTTAACTTTATTTCCTTCGATTTACAGACAACTATTTAGGCATAGAAGGTTGACTGTGAACTCCTCTAGAGCGGTGGTCAAGTTACTCATTTCCCTCCCTCCCTCTCTCCCTCCTTACTCATTTCCTTCCCTCCCTTCCTCCCTTCCTCCCTCCCTTCCTTCCTTCTTTCCTTCCTTCCTTCCTCCCTCCCTTCCTTCCTCTCTTTCTCCCTTTCTTCCCTCCCTTCCCTCCCTTCTCTTCTCTTCTCTTCACTTCTCTTTTCTCTTTACTTCTCTTTTCTCTTTCTTTCTTTTTTCCCCCAGCACATAAATCACTTACTAAACTCATATACTCCTTTCCTTTTTAGAACACACTGAGGTTCAGAAACATTATGTGGCTTACTCAAGGATGTTTATAGTAGAAGTCAATGGTGCAACTAGGACTACCACACACAGCTTACTCCTGACTTTTCTTTTAATGTCTGACCCAATTTAAACAAAGGTGGGAGGGAGAACAATAACAATTTTCTGGATCATGAATCATGCTGGCTCTTTCATGTGGTTACTAGTCTCTCTACAAGTTAACTAGAAAGATTTATAAATAATCCAATTAGATCTGACCTCTTCAAAGATAACTATTACATACATCTAATACAAACTCAAAAGGAAAGATCCTAAATTTTACAGCCAAGGATAGTCTAATTTCATCTGCATGCATTCAACATTGCATAACCCTTGTGAAATACACACCAATTTAATATCTTTCTATGTTAACATCTACCATCCTCACACATTTGAAATAAAGTTTGTCTGTAAATCTGCATAGCAGATCATGTTCCGTCAATAAAATCCGTACAACATGTGCCTGGAATGTGACTGGAAAGGAAGACAAGGGCAGATCATTATACCAATTCCACACTAACTTGACTTTATAATGAGGGCAATGGGAAGACAGAAATATTTTAAGCAGAAAAATGACAAGGATCAGATCTGTATTACAGAAAGATCAATTTGATGGTAATACGGAGGATGGATTAGAAGAGGGACAAGTCTGGAGGCAAAAAGGACTTAGGTGTTGAAGTGATTTAAGTGAGAAATGATGCCAATCTGAATTAAAGCAATGATAGAAGATGTTGGAGAAGTGAGGACAGATTTAAGCAATACTGACCTGGGACCCCGGTTAATAATAAGCAGAAAAAAAAGGATTAAAACTTAGGTTCATACTGGCAAAATACAGTGCGAAAAACCTTCAAAATTTATTTAAACTTGTAGTAGAAAACAAACGAACTACTTTCCTAGTACTACCTTCAGGCTGTGAAGATATTAACCAAAGACCACAAAAACTGTCCCTCAGGTTCTCTAAGTAACCAGTGTCCAAAGGTATTTTGGCTAAAACAAAGCCCTTTTTCAATTACCACAGCTGGCATCCTAGTATGTTACCACTGAAAGGGAAAGACAGGAAATGAATCAATAAACCCCAGGCATATGCTCAGCCTAGAAAGACACAGCATATCAAGGAGCAGAAATCTGCAAACAAAGGCCCTGGGTAATTTAATTACCAGGCCGGAATCTGCTGACTGCCGGTTTAATTGTTTGAACAGTGCCCAAATTGTCTGACGAGGTGATCACCCTAAGATCTTTGTGCCATTTATTGCACATGACCACATGGATGAATGTAAGAAATAGTTCTAAAGAATGTAGGAATAGTGAATAACTTTCATTAATCACACCTGTGATTCCACAGGAACAATGTAGTTAAGGCCTTATTGTATTCATAAATAACCCAAGGACTCTTAAGCAAATTCATTTGCCATTCCATATTCCATGCTGCCAGACCAAGAAAATATTATCCTTCAGAGATGAGCACCAAATGCCATATAAGTCCTGGAGAACAAGTTACCCAGGTTAAATGCATATGTTCTTATTTACGATTATATTCTGAAAAGGTTATGTGAAGGGAGGTGTGGGAGTTAGAAGAAAAAGTAATTGTACGGTGGTAACTACCAGTAAGCACTCAAAAACTGCTCAGTATACCGGAGGAAGCCAATTTTCTCCCTTGATTCAGTTAGTATTTCCTCATTCATGTTTATCTCGTGAAGAGTAAACCAACAGAAAATTCCTTTCAAAAACTGAACAAAGAAGTACCTCAGACTACTTAACCTGGCAGTGTTCTCCTGTTGGCTTCACTAGGTAAATAAGGTCTATAATGCCAAAGCAGACTATTACACCATTCATTCAAAAGGTATTTGTAAAACACTTTGTATTGTGCTAAAGTCTTCAACAGAAGCCTACAATCTATTAAGAGATAAAAGATACACATGCAGACTTTAAATAACAGTGAAAGGCAGTGTGTAGATAAATTCTAAAATGAGTTGTGCAGGAAAGAGAACTACAGTGTTCTCCTAATAAGAAATCAATGTGGATAGAATTAATTGAGAAGAACTGGATAGAAGAGCTGGAACTTCATTTAGAACTTTGAAATAGGCAGTATTTCAATAGGCAGAGAGCAAAGGGCTTTAGGGCTCCAGATCAACATGAGCACAGATTTTGAATCAGAGATTTACATGTTCTATTTTGAGAATATGGAGATTAGCTTAGCTATGGGTTTTGTGGGAGTTAATTAGATTTGGTCATTAGATCTGGTAAGCAGTTCATTGCCCAGTTTCCAAAAGTACAGAAGACAGGAGCCCAAATGCTTCCTACTTCCATTATAGATAAGGAGAGAATACAGGACCAAAGCCACATATTAAATCAAGAGGAACAGTTATATTCACCGTAGTTGACAAAACCGTTAAATGCTTTCCCTGTTTCTATTCTTTACTGTTAATATATTAAATTAATGATATCCATCAAGATTCAATTCAATTAAATGACATGCTTAAGGAGATGGGGGGGGCAGAAGAAACAGAAATGTGCAAAATCAGCAGACGGAAGCTTGTGAAGTTCAAAGAACTCTAAGGCGGCATATAATCAGTTAGTACATGAAGTCAGAATATGGCTTCAGGTCTTGGTTATGCCACCTACTTGCTTACTTGCTCTGTGACCCTGGGTAAATTGTGTAAGCTCTCTGTCCCTCAGTTTCTTCAACTGTAAAACCCATCTTATAAGGTTTCTGAGAGGATGAAATGACATAGTTTATGTACAGGACTTAACACAATGCCTGATACATGGTAAGAGTTCAAGAAATGATAATCTTTCTTGCTATTATTTTTAACGGTAGGGTATATAGAGTGCAATGATCCTTGATGACCTTGTTAAGGATCCTGGACTTTACCCCAAAAGCAAGGGAAGTCCCTGAAAATTTTTAACAGGATCAAATTTTTATTTTAACAACATGACTTACTTAGTACTTCTTATTAGAAATGCCAAAGGAAAATTTCATTCTAGAATTTACTACTAAGAAAAGTTTTGCTTTCTTCGAGGAAGAGGTACTGTTCTTTCTCTTAGATAAAATTCTGTAAATGCCTGCATCTTCTATTCACTTTGACAGCCGCAAAGCTTGAAGCCAAATGTGAGGTTCTTAGGCCCTTATGTCCTGCATATTTGTGTTCCTTTTTCCTCCTGACAATTGTTTTCTACTTTTATATCTATTTTCTGATTCAACTCTTTCTTCTTATTTATATTCTAGAATTTTGGGGGTATTATTCTCCTTTGAAACTACTTCAACTCTTTGTGGAATGAGGTACAATATAATTAACTGAACAAAAATAAAGGATAACCATCAGAGCCTCATAATGCATGAATCACACACTGTAGATGCATTCCCAGCATGCCACCATAATTGCTCTTTTGGCGTAAGCCTAGTCAGATGGAACAAGAAAACCAGATGGCACAGGAAACCTCTCTATTCAAGAAGTAGAAGAGGAAAGTGCAAAGACCTAAGGCCTTCCCGGAATTAGCAGGACACGGTTAAGGCAATTGTGCTAAGAGTAGAAGAGAAATTAAAGTGGCAAGCTGCTGGGAGTTATGCACAGACTTAAGGCTAGCGTTTTAAATATTTTTAATATATAAATGTTGTTCCCTTAAAGTACTTGAACGTCTTCAGTCTCTCCACTGTTCTATTATTCCAGTTCATAAGGCCCTTTTGTTGCTTCACTTATCTCTCTCCTGAACTTGGATCTCACAATCAGCCTTTTCAACAATGACCTCTCTGACCACAGCAACTCTTACATGCATTTCATCTTCCACCATTCTAATCCTCAACCTGGGCCATTCATTCATATTGTCTACTTTTTCTCCTCTTGGATTGAAAAGCACTGCTGACTGTAAGTCTACCATAAACTCCCTTACTGCTAATTATTGATCCTTTTATTCATCCCTTGACAATCATATGAGCACTGCTAGCTGTTCTAAACCTTTCTCTCACTACAGTGTCTAATGTACTGCTCTTTCTCTGATGTCTCATCAGCTACACTACAGAATGAAATACCTCTATCTTGAATCAACAGACTCATCTTCCTTCTATTCTACCACAAAGAGCCTTTGTAGGCTAAATCCTTGGCACAATCTCTAATTATCATTGTAACTGCACCAATGCACACCTTTTCAGAGAAGGAGGAATTCCTCTCTTCTAAACTAATTCCCTCTGTGCCCTTAATCCCACTGTCTCTTGTCTACTCTGGGACCTTATTTCACCATCTCTTTTTTCCTGCCTACATTCTTTTCTTTTCTAGCTGTTTCAAACACCAAGACCACAACCAAAACCATTACATAATACTGAATCCTATGTAGACCCTATTACCCCTCAATTCTTTCCTTCTCTTCTTTCCACCTTGAAAACTTCAAAAGGTAGTTTTATAATATCTTTCTCCCTTTATCACCCGTGCATCCTTAACCTTTTGAAATCTGGTCGTAGCTTCCAGTTTACTGAAAAGTACTTTCTTTGAAGTGACTGGTGATCTCTTAATGACCAAATACCCCCACTTCACTCCAAGCTCCTTTGGCTAATCAGGAAAGAAACTGTCCATGTTTCCCAAGCCACTCTTCTACTCCATCAACTCCTTTCTTCCACCTGCTTCTAATAAAATGCATTACCAGCTCACTTCTTAGCCTTCTTAATTCTGAAATCTCATTATTACAGCTTCATTGATCACTTCTATTCAGGTAATCCTCAAATCTATACTTCTATTACTAAACTCTCCTTTTTTTTGAGAAAGACAAGGATTTATTGAAGTATGATTTATATACAATAAGATGCAAATTCTTAGATTGTTAACTATATGAGGTAATTGTATATTCTGTATAACCACCATTCAAAACAAAAACAAAACATTTCCATTTCCATCACCCAAGATAGTTCTCTCTTGTCCCTCTCCAGTCAATTCTCCCCTCTCCCTGGAGGCAACTTTCCAGCTTTTATTACTATCCATTAGTGTTGACTGTTACAGAATTTCATGTAAATAGAACCATATATAGTCTATACTCTTTTGTGTCCAGCTTCTTTTACTTAGCACAATGTCTGTAAGATGTACGCACGTTGTTGCATGCACAAATAGTTCATTTCCTTTTTGAATCATCTTCCATTGTATTACTATACTATGATTTGTTCTGGATACATTTTCCCATTGATGGACATTTGGGTTGATCCGACTTTGGGTGATTGTGAAAAATGGCTGCTATAAAAATTTGCATTCTTATCAAAATCGCTTTATGGACACTTGTTTTCATTTTTCTTGGGTAAATACCTAGGAATTGAATTGTTGTATGATGGAGTATATGCATGTTTAACTTCATAAGAAACTGCCAAACAGTTCTCCCTAGTGGTTGTACCATTTTACATTCCTACCAGCAATGTATGAGAGTTCTAGTTGCTTCACAGCCTAACATTATTGTCAGTTTTTTCAATTTTAATCAGTCTAACTGATGTGAAATGATATCTCCCTGTGGTTTTTAATTTGCATTTCTCTGATGACTAAAAATGTTGAGTAATTTTTCATGTGCTTTTTGGCCATTTGTATATCTTTTGTCTGGTTCCAGTGTTTTGTCCATTATTAAATTGGATTGTCTTTTAATTGTTGAATTTAATTATCTGTTGAATTTCATTTGCTTCCATATTTTCAACTGTCAATTGTCCGTAGCAAACTAACTGTCTTGATATTATCTCCAAACCATATTTAAAATCTAATTTGTCATTTTTTACTCTGAAAACAGACTTAGGCACTACTGTCAACCACACCACAATATTCTTCAATCATGTTTGCTTTAAATCCTAACTCTTGGTGTTCGCTTCTTGACACTCAACAGGAATTCTTGACAGGTGCTAAAGTGTAATTACTAACAGTACAGGCTCTGGGATTGCCTGGTTCAAATCCAGACTCTGTTGCTTATTTGCTGTATGACTTTGGACAAATTACTGAATCTTTCAGTACCTACCTTGTAAGTTTTCTGTAAGGTTTTAAAAAATAAATCAAGTACTTTAGACAGTACCCAACAAAAAGACAGTGCTCAATAAATAACAGTAGTTGTTATTTTTAGAATTAGAAATGCTTCTTGCTTAAAACCTTTTCTCATGATTCTGACAACTAACATCTTAACCCAAACATTCAGCCTCTCACATCTAAACGAAGTAGTCTCCTAAATGGCTTCTTTTCTCCTCCTCTAATTCAGCTGACACACCACTGCTGGACTTATCTTCCTAAAAAACTCCCTTATAGACATCATCACTTCCTGGCTCACAGATGGCCATTCTAATAAAGATCCTAACCCCTTCTCCTACTCCTAATACTTAAGGTTTCCCACATCTGGTCCTTATACGACCCTCTAAAATATGCCTCTTACATATAGGGATAGGGGAAGAATCCAAGAGATTCAAAAGATTGTGTCTAAAATAGAAAAAAAATCCAGAAATACCAGTACAAGCATATTATTTAGGGAAATGAAGGTAGGTTTAAATTAGTCAGCTAAAATAAATGAAAGTAGGCCAGGTGCAGTGGCTCACACCTGTAATCCCAGTGCTTTGGGAGGCTGAGGCATGTGGATCACTTGAACCCAGGAGTTGGAGACCAGCCTGGGCATCATAGCAAGATCCCATCTCTACAAAAAAATTTAAAAATTAGCCTGGCATGGTGGCACACACTTGTAGTCCCTGCTACTTAGGAGGCTGAGGCAGGAGGATTGCTTGAGCCCAGGAGGTCGAGGCTGCAGTGAACTGTGATTGCACCACTGCACTCCAGAATGGGTGACAGAGTGAGATCCTGTGTCAGAAAGAAAGAAATAAAGAAAGAAAGAAAGAAAGAAAGAGAAAGAAAGAAAGAAAAAGAAAGAAAGAAAGAGAAAGAAAGAAAGAAAAAGAAAGAAGAAAGAAAGAAAGAAAGGAAGGAAAGTGGTTGCCTCTAAAGAGGAGAAAATGGGGGAGGAGGGGCAGGAGCATGGGGACTGTATCATCTGTAACAAACTTTGCACAATTATTTGACTCCTTACACTAATACTAGTAAATGTTTAACTTTTGCAAAAATAAAAACTTGGAAGATAGATAAGCCCAAGAGACACAAACAGAAAGAAAGGAAGGTTGGTTTATAATGAAGCAGATACTATACTCGGCAATTTGGTTGTCCATACCTACAGATAATATTAAATAAATAGACCTATGCAAGGAATAGTTGGACACATCCATTCACTTAGTGCAGCTACCCTAATTGCAAACTGAGGAGTTTGGATTTTATCCAATGAGCAATAGGAAGGTGAGTGAAAGTTACTGAACACAGTTGTAATATAATCAAAATAATACTTTAGGAAGATTAAACAGGAATTTTATAAAATGTACTTGACTAGAGAAGAAAGAGGGAATGGTAAAACATGAAGGATTCGCTAATTAAGACATGAAGTGATGAAAGCCTAGGGCAGGGTGATGACTGGGGAAACAGAAGGATTTAATTTCAAGTCATTTTGCAAGAACAGAGTATGATCTGCTGGCCAACTAAATACAAAACTAAGAATGAAAAAAACATTGGGAACATAACACCCTCCCAGCACAGAGTAAGCAATAAAGGAATACTTGTAAAGTTAAATAAAGACTGACTCTGAAGTTATAAACCTGAAATCTTAATATATAGTTCAAAGTACAAAGTTAACTACTGTTTATCTATGATTTTTTTTTCCATCTAAGTCTCCAATTGGTTTAAAACATTTTGGGCTTAATTCACTTAAAATCTCATACAGCAGTCCCCCCTTATCTGCAGCGGCTGTGTTCTAAGACCTCCAGCGGATGCCTGAAACTGCGGACAGTACCAAACCTTATATGTACTATGTTTTCTCCTGGATAAACATACCTATGATAAAGTTAATTTGTAAATTAGGCACAGTAAGAGGTTAACAACAACAATACTAAAATAGAACAATTATAACATCATACTGTGATAAAAGGTATATGAATGTGCTCTCTCTCTCACAAAATATCTTAATATTTTCAGGCCATGGTTGACCTCAGGTAAGTGAAACCGCTGAAAGTCCCCTCTGTAGGGGGGACTAATGTACATATTTTTCACCACTTGATTAATGTTATTTGGATGGAATCTTCTCATTTCTATTTTAATATCTTCATGGGCTCCATGTCAGAAACGGGCTGGCTACCAGACCATTCCGTGCTTGTACCTACCTGAATCTACAGTTTACTATGTCTCTTCTTCCCTATATATTCCACATATAGGCAACAATTTTTTGCCATTTACATCTTAGTTTCTTCTAGGCTCCCTGTGCCTCCCGCCTTCTTAGTTGGATTCCTTATCCTTACCCTTCTTGGGCACCAATCTCTTTTTCTTCTACCTTCAACTCTTGGCATAATGCCCAACTCTTTCAACTGACCACATGGAAAAATTAAAACAGGGTTGCTGTGTAACATTAAAACAGCTCTGAAGCATGGAGCAGTATAAGGAATCTTCCTTATAAACAGAAATTAAGATCAAGGGATGTTTAAGGGCCCATGGTAATAAAGTACATGATAACAGAGTACAGTACACTGAGCATTAATCCTTCTACTGCAAACTGTTTGCATGCCATTACCTTGTTTTCAAAATTACTTTTTTTTGTAATTAATGGTCATTACTAGAAAACTCAGAAAATAAATAAAAGCAACATGATTACGTTTGTGATTCAGAAAGACAATTCTGAAGAAAATGTAAAATAGAACAGTTAGGAGATAATGACACAACATACAGAGAAGGAAGAGTGAAGACCTTAACCTGAGGCATTAACAGTGGTTATAAAGATGGGGACCTCCTAGAGAAATACTTAGGAAGTAGAATAGGCAGGATTCAAAACCTCATTCAGGTAGGAAGGAAAAGGAATCAATACTGACATCAAGGTTTCCAGTTTAAGCCAAGTAAGGGAAAAGAGAGAAATAGTTTTGTAAAAAAAAAAAAAAAAAAAAGATCATGAGTTCTGCTGGGCTTCAAGCTGTATGACAAAGTCAAGGCAAATAAAAACAAACTGAACTAAATGATCTTCACATCTCCTTTAAATTCAGATTCTTCCCTTCCAAACTAGTGAAGACTATCCAAAGATTTCATGATCTTTTTAAATTAATTCTATTACTCATTATCTTCAATGGTCAAGAAATTAACTGTACCCAAGAGTGGAAAATAAGATAATAGCATTCACTGTCCAACTTTTCTATCGACATCAGATTCTTCTTTCTAGAACTCCAATTGACCATTTACCCTAGAGATTTTACTTTAAATATAAAACTTATACATTTAAAAATCCCCAAATTATGTCTCAATGTATATAAAACAATGTAATCCAAATTTGTTTCAAAGATCTTAGCAAGAAAGAACAATTTAGACTATCCTATTTTCACAGAAATGATGCCTAACATGTAACAGCTATTTCTACTTTACTTGTAAAACTACAGTCCAAAGCTTTAAAAATGTTCCAATGGGCAAAGACTTAAAAATCCTTCTCTCGACTCATTGCCTCTACTTACTACCTCCTCATTTCTTTTTTCCCTTTTTGCAGCAGAACTCCTTGAAAGGGTTGTCTATTTTGCTTTCTCCATTTTTCTTCTCTCATTTGCTCTATAAGCCCCTTCAATCTAGCTTTTGGCCCAGTCACTCCACCAAAACTGCTCTTACCAAACTGCAGAATACAATTGTTAACTGTCATTCCTCATCATTTTCGATCTATCAGCATCATTTGTCACAGTTGTTCACTTGATCCTTCTGAGAATACTTTGTTCACTTGGTTTCTAGGATACCACATTCTCTTGGTTTTCTTCCTCCATCTCTTCCGCTAGTTTCTCCTCTTTTCTAAATCTTTTCATGTTTAAATGCCTCAGGGATCAGATCTTGGCCTCTTCCATAATCATACCTACTACTTAGGTAGTCTCCATCTGTTGAGAAGTCCTACTGATTGTACTTCAAAGTATATTCTGAGTTTGACCAATTAGGACTACCTGTACTGCTACTCCCCAGTCTGGGCTGTCATCACCCCTCACTGGAACTACTCCAACAGCTTCCTACCTAGTCTCCCTATCTCCACCCTTTCCCATTCTCAACACTGCAGCCAGAGTGATGCTTTTAAAATGTTACATTAGATGCAGTCACTTCTGTGCTGAAACCCAGCCGAAAATGGTTCCCTAATTTTATTCAAGGTAACAGCCAAAATCCTTCTAATGGCCTACACAATGCCCCCAAATCTGCCCCACTCCTGCCTCTCATTTACCCTCTGACCTCCTCTTCTACTGTTCTTCCTCCTTGCTCTTCTCTCTTGCTTGCTCCTCTTGAGCCATACTGGCCTCCCTGTTACCCCTTGGACACACCAAGCACACTGCTGCCTCAGGGATTTGCATTTATTCTTCCCTCTCCCTGGGTAATCTCTGTTCTACCATATAGACATGACTGTGCTTTCAAGTCTGTGCTCAAATGCCAGCGAGGCCTTCTCTGACCACTCTATTTAATGTTGCAATCAACTCCCATGCCTCCCAACCAGCCAGCCTTGCTATATTTACATAGCACTCATCACTATCTAATCTACTACATAATTCAGCTATTTTGTTTCTCTCTCCCAAACTAGAATGTAAGAGTAGAGATTTTTGTCTATTTTCTTCATGGCAGTTTTCTTACCACCTAACAGTGTGTGAGAAGTAGTTGGTTTTCAATAAGGATTTCTTGAAAGACTGAATAAATGAATGAATAAGTGAATGTAAGAAACAGGAAAGAAAGGCAAGAAAAATAAAATGAATAAAGAGGAAAAAGGGAAGAAAAGGAAAGAAACCTGCCCAAAGTAATGTTAACAATTAATATGGTATAGCCGGCATTCTAAATCAGATTTGCTTAGCTCCAAAGCCCATAACAGTCTATTATAGCATCAGTCAAGATGCTGCTAGCTAAAACAAGTATTTTCAGAATTAAAATAAGCTCATTAAGTAGTAGCATAAAAAAGAAAAAATTAAGCAAAAGAGGGAAACAGATATCTTTTCTGAAATACAAAGAGTTTAGTCAGAACTATTTATTTAGAATCCAACTGCAAGTAGTGTATTTTTCAAAACTATAGAAGTGCATATGGTTCTTTCTCTTTAATATACCTTAAATTAATAACAAATTCGAAAGGACTAAATAATTCTGCTATTGGCTAAGATGGATTTGTCCTCCTGCCTGAAACAACCTTCCCATCTCCAACAACAAAAATACAAAATACATGAGAGAATGGTTTATAAGACACTGGACATCAGGCAAAGGAAAGTGATCCCTGAGCAACAGGTGACAAATGAGGCGAGACCTGTGAATATTCCAACTAATGCCTTGAGAGAATCTCTACGCCACAGCACAGGGAGGGGAAACCCAGGTGGGGCCCAGCAATGTCTTTAAGTTGAGTAGACAATGCTGAGATTCCCAGATAAGGGTGAGCTACACACAGAGAGAACTCCAAAGTTCTGCAGAGGGATCCGTCCCCTGAGCACTCAGGAGAGTGCTGATCAGCTCACGTGTGAGGGAAAACCACCAGAGGCCAGAGAAAGAACCATCTGAGAGGCTGAGAGAGAACACTGGCTGGTGCTTACACAAAACCAGGAATGGTGCCTGTTCCTACTGGTCAGGCCAAAAAACCTCAGCATTCATGAGGCACTGAGTAGAGTACTCAGAAGTGGGAAGTAACTAGACCCAGACTGAGCACGTTTCAATCGTGAAGGCAAGACCCAAATGGATCAAACTGTTTCCAAGTAACTTAACTGCATCCCAGAACAAAGTTCAAGAAAACCTAAAGTAACACAAAAATATGTGGTGCTCAAGGTAAAATTGGCAATGTCTAGCATCCAATCAAAGACTACCAGACATGTAATGAAACAGGAAAATGTAACCAAAACTGAGGAGAAACATCAACCAATCAAAACCAACCTAGAACTGACAGAGATGCTGGAAATCAGCAGACATGGACATTAAAAATTATCATAACTGGATTCCAGATGTTCAGAAAGCTAAGTAAAGACATGGAAGGCATTAAAAAACAGTCCTAGTCAAGTTTATAGAAAAGAATACTACAATGTCTGAGATGACAAATACACTGGATGGGATTAATGGCAGAAGAAAAGATTCGTGAATTTAAAGACAGAAATAGCAACTACTCAACATGAAATAGAGAAAAAGGAATTTTTTAAAAATGGAAAAGAGCATCAGTGAGCTGTGGGGCAATTTCAAGCAGTTTAATATACATTTGACTGGAATATCTGAAGGAGAAGAGAGAGGGGTGGAAGAGAAAAATTAGTTAGAAAATAATGGCTGAAAAATATCCAAATTTGATGAAAAGAGTGTAGTCACAGATCCAAAAAGCTCAATGAACACCAAACATAAGAATCATGAAGAAAACCACACAAAGGCTCATCATAATCAAGTTGTTGAAACCAGTGATAAATAGAAAGCCTCAAAAGCAGCCAGAGAAAAAAGGCACATTATATACACAGGAATACAGAAAAAGATAACAGTGGTTTTTTTTGTCAGAAACAGTGCAAATGGGAAGACAGTGAAGCAACATCTTTAAAGTACTGAAAGAAAAAAAGTCCATTTAGAATTCTATACCTAGTACAAATATCTTTCAAAAACAAAGACAAAAATAAAGACTACTTTAGACATATAAAAGCTGAAATATTTCATCACCAGCAGATCTGTGCTACAAGAAACACTAAAGAAAATCCTTCAGATGCCGGGCACGGTGGCTCACGCCTGTAATCTCAGCACTTTGGGAGGCTGAGGCGGGCGGATCACGTCAGGTGATCGAGACCATCCTGGCTAACACGGTAAAACCCCGTCTCTACTAAAAATACAAAAAATTAGCCAGGCATGGTGGTGGGCGCCTGTAGTACCAGTTACTTGGGAAGCTGAGGCAGGAGAATGGCGTGAACCCGGGAGGCGGAGCTTGCAGTGAGCTAGATCGCGCCACTGCACTCCAGCCTGGGTGACAGAGCGAGACTCTGTCTCAAAAAAAAAAAAAAAAGAAAGAAAGAAAAGAAAATCCTTCAGACAAAAGAAAAATGACATTAGATAAAAATATATACATACATAGGAATGCAGAAATGGTAGCCACATTGATAAACAGACGCAATTTTCAAAAAATATGGAAATCTCTTTAAAAGATAAGTGTTTAAAGAAAAAGACAGCTACACTGATAAATAGATCATTTTCAAAAAATGTGGAAATCTCTTTAAAAGATAATTGTTTAAAGAAAAATAGCACTGTATTATGTTTTATAAAATAGGTTTAAGCAAAATATGACAACAAGAACATAAAAGCCAGGAGGGGCAAAAGAGAAGTACACTGATGTAAGGTTATTTTTTATTTATTTATTTATTTTAATTGAGATGAAATCTCACTGTCGCCCAGGCTAAAGTACAGTGGTGCGATCTTGGCTCACTGCAGCCTCCACTTCCGAGTTCAAGTGACACTCTTGCCTCAGCCTCCCTAGTAGCTGGGATTACAGGCATGCACCACCATACCCGGCTAATTTTTGTATTTTTAGTAGAGATGGGTTTCACCATGTTGGCCAGGCTGGTCTTGAACTCCTGACCTCAGATGATCCACCCACCTTGACCGCCTAAAAGTGTTGGGATTACAAGTGTGAGCCACTGCACCCAGCCAAGGTTCTTATATTATATGTGAAGTGGTAAGTATTACCTGAAGGTAGACTGTGTAGACTTGTATATGAATGTCCATAGTAACTTATGTTTAACAGCTAAAAACTGAAACCAACCCAAATGTCTATCAATAGATAGATGAATGAATAAGCAAACTGGGGTATATTCATATAATATAATACTACTGGCAATAAAAAGAAATTATATGTTGATATACACAATAAAATGGGATGAATCCCAAAATAATTATATTAAAGAAGCTAGACCAAAAAAAGAATATATCCTGTATGATTACATTTGAGTATATCCTGTATAATTCCATTTATATAAAACTCCAAAAGATACAAACTGATCCATAATGACAAAAAACAGGTCAGTGGTTTTTTGGGTGTCAGATGGGGTAAAAGAGTTACAAAGAGGGCACAAAGAAACTTCTGGAAGTGATGGATATTTTGACTGTGGTGATTGTTTCACAAACGTGTATCAAAACATTAAGTTGTACACATTAAATACGTGTAATTTATTATATATGATTATTCTTCAATAAAGCTGCTTAAAAAACAATTTTGGACTTAAATTTCAGTTAAGAACAAAAAAGATTTAGATACCTACAGTGCTCTGGTTCCACAGTAAAAATAAATAGATATTTTAGGTGAAAGCTAGAATAAAATATTTAAATTTTTTTTTAAAGTTCGAATGAATCATAAACACCAATCAAATACTTTCTTATTAGAGATAAAGGAATCAAGTCCTAGAGAGGTTTAGTGATTTGCCTGAGGTCTTACACCTATAGTGAATACTTTACTAAACTGTAAGATCCACAATAACAGAGATTGTGCTATTTAGGTTACTAGAGTATCCCCAGTACCTAGTACAATGCCTGGGACATAGTAGAAGCTTAATAAATATTTGCTGACTAATCTTTCCATAGAAAAGGAAGGTAAAAAGGAAGATAAAAAGAAAGAAAATATCCTTTGCAATATGACTAAAAGTTCCTCCATATGTTTGATTCTCCAGTTTCTGATAGAGATGACAGAAGTAGTACCTTTAGTATAATAAATGCAAGGAAATAAGTTATATTTCATATTTTAGGTTACTGAATATTTTTAACACTTAATTTTTTTTCACTTATATTACCAACACTTAAATAAGCAGAAAATTAACAGAAAATACCCCATTCATGCAGATTAGTGAATTTTTCAAATTAATAGAAAATTTAAAGGAAAAAGCTTACCAAAAATTTCTCCATTTTTGGCATATTCTGTCACAAGGTACAACATACTTTTGGTCTCCATTACCTATTGATAAATAATTCCATATTAGTCTGACAGAAATGTACTGGAATTTTCCACAATATTCTATGGAGTTACCTAAATTGAAACTACCAATAAAAGAATCACAGTTATGAACAATTCAGAAGATGGCTAAGTTTATAAGCCTGACAATATCCTTCTGATTAATGTGTTTGTGAAAAATTGAGATCCTTGCTCATCTAAGTGTGGTCCTTGGACCAGCAGTCGTAGCACTATTCAACCACCTGTAAGAAATGCAGAATTCCAGGCCCCATCCCAGACATACTGAATTGGAATTTACATTTTAACAAAACTGCCAAGTGATTTTTATGTACATTAAAGTTGGAGAAGTACTAGTATAGATAATATAAGTTTTAAAGATCTACTTTTCAACATCTCCTCACTGACATTTCTAGTCCTATGTTATCATGGTAGATTCTGATTAAAAGAATAAAAAAATAGAGTAATTTAGTTTACCTGGTTGGTAGCCTAGCTAATCTGGCACAATGTGATATTCCTTGTACTATACTTTAATATTGTTACAAAGTACTCTAATTGTTCAAAAGTTTCATATTGATAGCTCTACTGTGAAATACTTTTATTTAAATGCATTTTTCTAGATTCAGAATGAAGTGTGTCATTGTCACAAATCTGATTTTTCAAACTACACTAAATGGAAGTCTATTTAAAAAGAAAATGAGGCTGGGTGTGGTGGTTCATGCCTGTAATCCCAGCACTTTGGGAGGTCAAGGTGGGCAGATCACTTGAGGTCAGGAGTTCGACACCAGCCTGGCCAACAGGGCAAAACCCTGTCTCTACTAAAAAATATAAAAATTAGCCAGGTGTGGTGGTGTGCACCTGTGATCCCAGCTACTTGGGAGGCTAAGGTGGGAGAGCTGCTTGTACCTGGGCGATAGAGGAAAACTATGTCTCAAAAAAATATATATATATAAAAATAAATACAAATAGAATAAAAAGAAAATGAGTGTTTAGATTCAAGATGAACAAGTTTTAGAGTGTTTCTCTGTAATACTCTAACTGCTATCTACTGAAAGGAAGAAAATTAATTTTGTTCTAAGATGTAGATTTAAGACAATTCTCCACGAGGTCAGAAAACTAAGAGCTACCTACAGTTTGGGCCTAAACAAATCAGTAAATCAACTGTAACCAATTATTTACCTCAAATAGATAGAATTAATATGCAAATTATGTTAGTTTTATCCTCGGTTTAGTTTATGGTTAATCAGAGGCTTTGAAGAATATAATTAGTTTCTTAGAAGTATCTTCTTCAGGAATTAAAAAAACAATGGCTAGGCATGGGTGGCTCATTCCTGTAATCCCAGCACTTTGGGAGGCCAATGTGGGAGGCTCACTTGAGCCCAGAAGTTTGAGAACAGCCTGGGCAACATAGTGAGATCCTGTATCTGCAAAAAATATTAAAAAATTAGCCAGGTATAGTGGCATGTGCCTGTAGCCCCAGCCACTTGGGGAGGGGCTGAGGCAGGAAGATCACTTGAGTCCATGAGTTTGAAGCTGCAGTGAGCTATGATTGTGCCACTGCACCCCACGCTGGGTGACAGAGCAAGACGTTTTCTAAGTTTAAAGGGAGAAGTAATCTGAATAAACTAATTAATTATTTATTTTTAGAGATGGGATCTCTATGTTATCCAGGCTGAAGTACAGTGGCTATTCACAGGTGCAATTGTGGTGTACTACGGACTGGAACTCCTTGGCTCAAGAGATCCTCCTGCTTCAGCCTCCCCTGTAGCTGGGACTACATGTCACTGCACTGGGTTAATCTGATATAAATTTGACCTAAGAGGCCTCTGTAGTTTTAGAATTTTTAGGAAATGCTTTGAGTGACACATCATAGTCTCTCATTCTCAGGAGGCATATCATAAGCCAATGGTCTTCACATTTTTTAAACTGAAAATCTCTATCAATAAAAGCTGTTTAGAGCAGGGCTTCCTAACCCCTGGGTCACAGACTGGTACAGTCCATGGCCTGTTAGGAAACGGGCCACATAGTGAAGCTTCCTCTGTATTTACAGCAGCTCCCCATTGCTCGCATTACCACCTGAGCTCCACCTCCCATCAGATCAGCATTAGATTCTCATAGGAGTGGGAACCCTACTGTGAACTGTGCATGTGAGGGATCTAGGATTCACACTCCTTATGAGAATCTAATGCTGAGGTAGAATAATTGCCTTCCACGAAACTGGTCGCTGGTGCCAAAAAAGTTGGGGACCACTGGTTTAGAGCCAAACACACTGTCATGCACTTGTAGTCCTAGCTGAAGCAGGAGGATCCTTTGAGCCCAGGAGTTCAAGGCCAGTCTGGGCAACAACAGTGAGACCCTCTCTCTAAAAAAAATAAAATACAATAAACATGATTCCTATGGGAATCCATTAAAAATAAAGTTGCCAAATATATATATGTGTATATATATATATACACATACAAACACACACGACACATATGGTGACATGTATATATACATACACATTGCATACATGTGCCACTGTATAAATATTATGTACATTATAAAATATATACAACAAAACAAATATAAAAAATAAACATAACTAGAGGTTCTGATATTTTCTTCTTATACTCCCAAGCACATTTGTGCTAATCTATTTGAATGCACACACTGGTGTGCCAGTAAACCAGCTTTCTGACAAAAAATAAAAAGGTCCTGATTTGTAAGCCAACTTCTGTGATGTAAATCTTCCTACCAATGCAGATTTTGAGCTACTAACATCATGTTAATTGGCTTGCAAAGCTTCTGAAAGTTAAACAACCAGCTCTCAACAAGCCGGTACAGGCTGAGTCCAGCATACCATGGGCATACACATCACACTCTGGAAATCAAAGTCATGGGCCAGGATACTGGAACATTTCAGTTTAAAAAGAGCTTTTCAACAGAAAAATTCTACATGTTAAGAAATAATTTTTTTCAATATTTTGTACTATATTATCCTTCTTAAACATGAATTACTCTTTAAAAATCTGAGAAAAACACTCCTTTTAAAAACCATGGCTGGTTGGTGGGTGCACTAAAAGCCCAGACTTCACCACTATGCAATATAGCCAGGTAACAAAACTGCACCTGTACCCTCTAAAGCTATAAAAAAACAATGAAAAACAATGACAAAAAACCCCATGGCTTACACTTAAAATGGGTTCAATTTATTTTACAAAAATTATTATAACAAAGTTGGTTTTTTTAAAAAAGCAAATTTATTTTATCTACTAAAATAAGCCAAATAATTAAATAAATACAGTCCTATGTATTACAAAGTATGTCACTGAATAATATACTAGTTTAGCGGTTGTATTTTCATAAAACATACAGTATCCTTTTTAAATGAGCAAAACTGCCATATCCTTATTAGGCAGTAGGACCAAAACTCTGCAGTTAAAAAGCAGGGTATCATACAATTGTAAACTTCTTTTTTTTTTTTTTTAAGAGACAGTATCTCACTTTGTCACCCAGGCTAAAGTGTAGTAGTATGATATAGCTCACTGCAACCTCAAGCAATCCTCCCGCCTCAACCTCCCAAGTAGCTGGGACTACAGATGTGCACCACCACACCAGGCTAATATTTGTATATATATATTTTTTGGTAGAGATGGGGTTTCACCATGTTGCCCAGGCTGGTCTCAAGTAATCTTCCCTGCTCAGCCTCCCAAACTGCTGGGATTACAAGTGTGAGCCCACACTGCAAACTTTTAAAACAACTTGCAGTCTGACAGATGACTTAAGATTTCTGAGTTTTAAGTTTAAAGACAATATAGAAAAACGGTGTACTTAGTTACAAAAAGCATACATGTATTTTCTTTCATTGATTAGAAAAACAAATATAAGACGAAAAATCACGATACGAAATAGACAACTATCTTGTGAAATGAATGGAGATAGTGTTAGGCTGAGTCATACCTGATAAAGTTTGATGATGTGAGGGTGGTCTAACATTTTCATTATTTGTACTTCTCGGTAGATTTTCTCAAGGTTCACTGCATCCAGCTGAGACTTATCGATTATTTTTATTGCCACCTGCATCCCAGAACACAAATAAATACAATTAGTATACAATAGTTAACATTTTCCAGTTAAGAATCCTGTCAATAAATGACATGAGACTTCACCTGTAGGTTCCTGACACTGATGATAGCTAGTTTAAATTCAATGTTCATTCATTCAACAAATATTTCTTAAACTAATATCATGTACAAGGCAGTAGCTGTTTGGCAGTGTCTTTAGTGTGCTATGAAGAATAATTCGAAAACATGTTTCTCTTTCAGTACAATGATAATGTCTTTTTACTCCTGTATAAACTGAAAAAATAAAATCTTTATTTGATTAAATTAGTGGCTATATCAACTTGTTATCCCACTGTAAAGTACCCATAAACAAATGATCAGCAAAGTAGAAGACAGTTCAGAAGATAGTTTCTGTTGCACTGAAATACTATTTTCATAGAAAAGCAAGTGATAAGTTTCAAAGAATACAGACAAAAAGCTGAATATAAAATATTAAAACTCATTACATGAGAAAATACAATTGGACTTTCTTTTAAAAACTGAAGTGCAAAAACTAAAATGTTAGTAACTGCACTAAAATTTAACTTTGTAAAAGGAATTTTATTTCAGAAACTGTGACTTCCTTCTGTTATAACTAGAGAGGAGGCCAAACAATTCCAAGGTTAATAATTTGAAGGGATTACATTTGAAGGTGAATGACTAGGTAGGCAGAAATCAATGATTACACGCAATTTTTTCATGCAATTAAAAAGAACTAATTTATTAAAATTAGTAGATATTTGGTTGGAAAATACAGCATTCTGATTTTAAATAAATTTTTCAGATAACTGAGAACCACCCCAATTTAATTATCAGTTTTGAAAAAACTCTAAAACGTACTTCAAGTTATATCAAAGGGTTCTAAATTCTAAACATAATTTAGCCTTATGTTATTATTTCAGGGTAACTTTTCTTCTTTTTTTTTTTTTAATGCAGATGGGGTCTCATTATGTTGACCAGGCTGGCCTTGAACTCCTGGCCTCAAGCAATCCTCCCTTTTCAGCCTCCCAAAGTGCTGGGATTACAGGTGTGAGCCACCACGCCTGGCCTCAGATTTATTTATTTATTTATTTATTTATTTATTTATTTATTTATTTATTGGTACAGAGTCTCCCCCTGTGGCCTAGGCTAGAGTGCAGTGGCACGATCTTGGCTCACTGCAACCTCCGCCTCCTGAGTTCAAGTGATTCTCCTGCCTCAGCCTCCTGAGTAGCTGGGATTACAGGTGTGTGCCACCATGCCTGGCTAATTTTTGTATTTTTAGTAGAGATGGGGTTTCACCACGTTGGCCAGGCTGGTCTTGATCTCCTCACTTCAGGTGATCCGCCCACCTCGACCTCCCAAAGTGCTGGGATTTCAGGCGTGAGCCACCGTGCCCAGCCGAGGATAACTTTTAATATCAGCAATTGCACATGCTATGATAGCTCAATGCTTCCAAAAGGTATCCAATAAAATAGGCCTCAGCTTGCCGTTTCACATAATTCCCGCGGTCTCCTGTTCATACAATTACAGTTAACCCTGAACAACATGGCTTTAAACTGTGTGGGTTCACTGATACACAAATTTTCTTCCACCACTAAGACAGCAAGACCAACTTCTCTTCTTCCTCCTCCTCCTCAGCCCACTCAACGTGAAGATAATGAGGATGGAGACCTTTATGATCCACTTCACTTAATGAGTGATAAATGTATTTTCCTTGTGATTTTCTTAACATTTTCTTTTCCCTAGCTTACTTTACTGTAAGAATAAAGTATATAATGCATGTAACATATAAAATATGTGTTAATGGACTGTTTCTGTTATTGGTAAGGCTTCCAGTGAACAGTAGGCTATTACTTAAATTTTGGGGGAGTCAGGCTGGGCGCTGTGGCTCATGCCTGTAATCCCAGCACTTTGGGAGGCCGAGGCAGGCTGATCATTTGAGGTCAGGAGTTTCAGACCAGCCTGGCCAACATGGTGAAACCCTGTCTCTACTAAAAACAAAAATTAGCTAGGCATGGTGGCGGGCACCTGTAATCCCAGCAACCTGGGAGACTGAGGCAGGAGAATCGCTTGGACCCGGGAGGTGGAGGTTGCAATGAGCCAAGATTGTGCCACTGCACTCCAGTCGGGGCGACAGAGCGGGACTCTGTTAAAAAAAAAATTGGGGGGAGAGTCAAAAAGTTATACTTTCAACTGGAGTCAGTTCCCCTAACCTCTGCCTTGTTCAAGGGTCAAACGTAATGTTTTTCTTCTTTCTTTATGGCTGCTCTATCCTTTGCTGTTATGTCCTAAAGCTCTACTGTAAGTTTTACTTCTCACCTTTCTCTATTTCTAACTTGCTGTCCACAGGTTGTTTCCTGATTTGAATTAATTGTAGAACTCTCCAAGCTTCCCAGGGGAAATCTGATTACTAAACATAATGTATAAAATTAAATTTATTGCCTAAGAATAAAAGCTTATTTTCTAGGGAGTAAAGTACATAGGTTCTGTGATAGCTCTTTTCATTATGTTTGGTGGTATTTTAATTATTACCATAATGAAAATATTCTAGAAAGTAAAACTTTGACTGCTAGGCAAGTAGAATGATTAATATTATATACTTGCTATTAGAAATATTATTGGACCACCTCAAACCTAAATCCATTTAAAGAAACCCCCCTCAGTAAAGAGTATGATACAATCCATTATTATCCATTATTTTGGGTAACTGTGGGTAACAGCTGCCAGATAAAAGGATAAGTGTATAATTGAATATCCTCAATATTCCTTGGGAAGATCACATCAAGTTTCACAGACATGCATATTTTGAAGAAAATGTCTTACCCTACAATTTCAGGAGTGAGTCTAGATATCAGCACCCCCTGCCCCCAAGAAAAAGCTTTTATAATGAGATGGGTCACAACCATCTAATAGAAAAAGATGGAGAGAAGGGATTATGGTTTTTAAAAACCCAGCATGATTCCTATCATGAGACAATTTTATACCGTAAATATCTTGAGTGTCATATTTAATGGGATGAAAGAGTTTAGATATTAAATATCAATTAAAGCAAGGTATTACCCAGAGAAAGCTCCTTTTTTATACCCTTTTGGAACACTGGCCTCAACAATGAAAAAGTCAGAAATATATGACATATATTAAAAAGTTAAAAATATTATCTAATTAAACTTTAATAAAAATTATAAATCTCATTTAACTTTTCTTAACAAAATAACTCAAATGATACAATTCTCCCTTCGATTTTACCTTGGGTCACAGACTTTATCCATCTATGATCCTATGATCATAAATATATATATATATATATTTATCCCATTGCTATTCCTTGTTTCTAAGGCTATTATAGAATAGGATTATGCTTCTCTAAAGAAAAGGCAGAGCATGAGTTAACATGTTCCTTGTAACATGGGAACTCTAACTGCTTTACCAAATACACCCCAAAACTTATGATTCAAACTCAACAGAAGTTTATTTCTTGCTTACGTAGCAGAACTAGATGAATGAAGTTGGCAGGCATTTGAAAGTCAAAGAGGCTTTAATATCTTTAATGTGTGGCTTCCAAGGTTAACCTGAAGGCGGTCTCTATTCCAGCTAGACAGAAGGAAAAAAGAACTCTGAGGGATCCTCACGGGTGATTTTATGGGCCAGGGCTGGAAGTGGTGCCTATTATTTCTGTTCATTCCATTAGTTAGAACTCCGCATATGACCACACCTAAATGCAAGGGTGGCAAAGAAACAGTCCAGCTGTAGGCCCAGAAAGAAGAGGAAACAGTAGTTTTCAGTGATCAGCTAGCAGTCTGCCAAACTCATCCAAGTAATTTCTTAACAATGGAGCTCTCTATCAAGTACTTCCCAGAAATACGTATAATACTAACAGTGGTGATGATTTTCACAACTGCATAGCATTTTTTAAGATACTTTAGCATATTTTATCTCATTTATTTCCCAATTCTGTGAAGTAAATGAAACAAGCAGTACACTCATGAGTTGATGAAACTGAGGTTCAAATAATGTCACATAATCAACAAAGGTCTTAAAGCTCTAGTGAATTAAGAGAGAAAAACCCTAGGCCTTCTAACTCCAACTTTAATCTTTTCACTATTTCAAAGGGTCTTGTAGTAATACATTACACAGCGTCTGTTGTGTGCCAGGAATTATGCCTGGGATATAAAAATGAATGAGATTTGATTCCTACCCTCAACAATTTAATAGGTCTGTAAGAAGAAGATGAACACATTTTATCAACAAAAAATTTGTTATTTGGGGATTTCCCCAAAGGTGCACTGAAAGTCCTTAATTTGCAAAAGGGTTGTGTTCCAATAGTTCCTTTTAAGGATTAGAATGAACTTAGATTTCTGGGAACTTCCTCTCTATATCCCTTCTCTTATTTAGTTCTCAACATAGTATAAGAGACAAAATCTGCATGGTAACAAGAAAGTAGGTCAAGAAAGGAACTCCACGAATGGAAAGATCCCCTTTTTTGGTGGTGTTCATCTATTCAACTCTCTAATCATTATATACATTATCTTAAAAAAACCTTCAATAAATTTATAGGACAGAAACATGAATACTCCTTCTACTAAAGGACTGAATAAAGGTTTCCTCTATAAACTGAAGAACATTAGGACAAACTAGAATGATTACTATCAAACTAAATCCCACATAAAGTAGCAACATTGAATATTCAACTTCAAAATACTCAGGGAAATAGGAATTAAAAACAAAATACCATTTTCACTTATTATATTTATAAAGATTAAAAAATAAATAATCTGGTCAGCTAAGGTTCAGTGAGATATTTGTTTCAGATATTGTTAGTAGGAATATAAAATAGATTATAATTTTTCTGTGAAGCAATTTAGTAGTCTTTATTATGAACCTTAAAAATCATCCATTCCATGTAGCTTAAGGACTCTTCTTCTGAGAAGTTATTTGAAGGAAATAATCTGAAATGATGACAAAGATTTATATGTACTTTTTTTTTTTTTTGAGACAGGGTCTCACTTTGTTGCCTGGGCTGGAGTGCAGTGGTGCGATCTCAGCTCACTGCAACCTCTGCCTCCCAGGCTCAAATGATCCTCCCACCTCAGCCTCCCAAGAAGCTGGGACTACAGGTGTGCACCACCACACTGCACTAATTTGTGTGTGTATGTGTGTGCGTGTGTATGTGTATATATATACACACACACACACATTTGGTCGAGAGTGGGTTTCACCATGCTGCCCAGGCTGGTCTCAAACTCCTAGGCTCAAGTAATCCTCCTGCCTTGGCCTCCAAAAAGTATGGGATTACTGGTGTGAGCCACCTCATCCAGCCTTATGTGTACAAATAATCAACAGAGTATTAGAAAACTGAGATATCAGTGCAGTCTCAGCATAAGGTATGAGTAGAAAAAGATGATGAAAAACTGCTTTGTACTTTTCTGTGCAATTTTTCTTCAGTGAACATGTATTATTTTTCTAATAAGAAAAAACCCAGAACAATGACAGTTATTTATCACATATACTAATTCTCCAAGATATATTAGTTTTCATTTTCTCATTTTCAAAATTCTTTAGAAAATGGCTATATTATTTTATGCTTTAAATATTAAGAAGACCATATATACAGAAATGTTTCTAAGAATGAAATTTTAAAAAACACATATGAAAGTAACAACTATGTAAAATACAAATTTTATATAGGAGGACAAGGAATTAAATGTAAGAGCAGAAATGTAAAAAGTGTTGAACTGATGAATGGAATTTTTTCATTTTTCAAACTGTTTGTTATCCTTTTTTTTTTTTTTTTAGACCGAGTCTTGCTCTGTCACTGCTCGAGTGCAGTGGTACTATCTCAGCTCAGTGCAACTTCTGCCTCCAGGGTTCAAGTGATTCTCCTGCCTCAGCCTCCCAAGTAGCTGGGATTACAGGCATGCACCACCACGCCAGGCTAATTTTTGTATTTTTAGTAGAGATGGGGCTTCACCATGTTGGCCAGGCTGGTCTCAAACTTGTCACCTCAAGCAATCCACCCGCCTCGGCCCCCCAAAGTGCTGGGATTACAGGCGTGAGCTACCACGCCTGGCCTATCCTGTCTTTTTGATTTTAGAAAAACAAATTAACTTCTCATAAAAGAAATACTAATCTCATTTAAAGAAACCACATACACAAAAGTTGCTTTTGGGTTCTATAAATCCACAGATTAAAGCCAAAAAAAGTAGCTTTTGGAGATTTTATAAAGAAGTTACACAATAAGAGCTATTCTTCTAATAACAAATTAGAAGGGATTAACGTGTTTCTTGTCTTAGATAATATTTACTCCAGTCCTATTACTAATATACTAATTCTACACTGTCCTTCTGAAGTACCAAGTAGCATTAGCTCTATCATACCATACATTAGACATTTGAAATTAAAAAACAAATACACCTTTCAGCTTATACAACAAATCATTGGTGGAATTACAACATACTAGCCTATCATTTGATTGAAAAGCAAGTGTGATTGAGTGGTCTACAATGAAAGCCTTTCTGAAAGCAGTAAAAGTCAGTAGTAAAATAGAGAATTCTCTAGTTACCCTCTCAGAATCAATAAAAAGGAGACTTTTTTCCAATGCAAATTTGGCTTTTAAAATTATTCAAATAATAAATTCTCATTAGGATTTAATTTGAAGGCTGGGTATGGTGGCTTATGCCTGTAATCCCAGCACTTTGGGAGGCCAAGGTGGGAGGGGTGTTTAAGCCAAACAGTTCAAGACCAGCTTGGGCAACATGGCAAAACCTTGTCTTTACAAAAAATTTAAAAATTAGCCAGGCATGGTGGTGTGCACCTGTAGTCCCAGCTACTTGGAAGGCTGAGGTGGGAGGATCACTTGAGCCTGGGAGGTGGAGGCTGCAGCGAGCTGTAATCTCGCCACTGTACTCCAGCCTGGGCGACAGAGTGAGACCCTGTCCCCAACCCCAAAAAAAAAAAAATTGATTTGACTTTTATAATAGTGGGTAGGAAAAACAGATTGGGGGAAAAGGTAAATGGTCCGATAGTTATATACTCACAAAAATTAAACTGAGAATTTTTAAGATTATAAAAGAAGTGATTAAAAATAATCCCCTATCTTAAAAAGTATTTAAACAAATCAACAAAAAAGACAATGCAATTAAATGGGTCAAAGGACAAAAAAATTTATAAAAGGAATGCAAATCATCATCATATAAAACTGTACAAAGTAATCAAAGAAATGCAAATTGAAGTAACAGAAAATATAAACACGTATTTGTTAATTAAAAATAAAAATAGAAAAAAATTTTAAAAGTAGCAAAGAATATTACTTTCTGCTATCAAGTTGGCAGAGATTTAGAAAATAATATTCCTGTAAAATATGAGTTCTTCCTGGTGAAAATTAATGGGTACTCCTTTTCTGGAGGGTAATTTGGCATCCTACACTCTAAGATAGGTAATGTACATACTCCTTGACCCAAGAATTTCATTGCTATGCAATTACACTGAGGAAATAATCAGATACATGCACAAAGATGTATGTAGAGGGATGCCCTCTGAAACATTATTTTAGAAAGAGAGACAGAGAGAAATAGACTAAATGTTCAGTAATAGGAAATTGATTAAATATGGATAGTCAAATGCACAAATACTATTTAACCATGCTTTACATAGTTTTCAAACTTACGGAAATGTTAACAACATGTTAAGTAAAAAACAGATTATATGCATACATGACATCAATTTTATTACACACATATAAAATATATGTGAATAACTAGAAGAAGATGAACCAAATATTAACAGGCATTATCTCTGGGTCTGGAGAGTAGAAGCAAGGATGTTAATTTTCTTCTTTGGGCTTTTCAACAATGTTTACAATGAAGACACATTGACTTCTATAACTGGGGGAAACCATATCAATACTATGTTTACTTTCAAGAAGAACTTAAAATAATTTTTAGTATTGTTTCTCAGTTTAATTCAGGCAATATTCATCTCTTAATCTGTTTAAAGTATTTTAAAATTTTTTAAAAATGAAGTTTCTGATGGAATTTCCAAGTTTATCTTTCGATCTTCTAATATCTCAAAATGGATATATAGGCTATTTCTCTGTGAAGGATGGGAAAAGTATTCTACACCAATGTTCTGAATAAAGAAAGTTTTATATAATTTATTTTGAAAAGATGGAGGTGGAAGGTAGAAGAGGTACTAGGTACACTAAAGTGGAAAGAACGATATCCTAATGAATTCTGGAACCCACTTGCCTCCAAGGAAATGACTCTGCAATCAGCAGTGGGTCATAAATCAAATGTCATCATGTGAATTCAAGAAGATAGGCCAGTTTCAGTTATTTCCAAATAATTGTTTTCTTAATTGACCGGTACTGAGATAGTATTTCCCAGAGGGTTTAAAATCAGAACACATTAAACTCTGTTAAAGTTAAAATTTCTACAGAATATAAACATTTACACAACTCTTATTTTGCATGTTTGTTCCCACTCCCAAAAAAGAGATCATTTTGAACAACAGTTAGCAGAATAATTTGACAAATACTATTTGTCTGGGGTGCCAAAAAACTACAGAAAAATTATATGAAAGCGTACATATTCCACGACAAATATAATTTTTATTTCAATACACAATTAAAGATCATACATAAGACTAGATACAAATATTAGCGATTGAGTTATTTGGTAACAAGTCCTTCTGTTGCACATAGTACAGTTGCTTCTTGAAATCTGGAATATTTCACAGTACAAGATTAATACCAAGACTACTGAAAGGAGTCTTAAAATTTTAAAGCAAAATAGAAAATTCAAATGTATTTTTAAAATGAGTTCTCTTCAAGAAACGTCATCATCAGGGTGTAATATGCCTTTCTCTTGTTTCTGACTTTGCTATAAAAATGCAATTTTAATACCTTAACAATTTTGAAAACCTTTTAAAAATCTTACATTTTAAGGTGGTAAAGAATTAGGCCTAACTATAAAATCCCCAAAATGCACATGGAAAGCTTTTTAGCAAACAAATACTGTTTTCAGAATGTCCTTGTTATCAGTTTTGCATTCCAAGTTCTCTTAAGGGTAAGTAAGCAGCCTGACACCCACATGCCATTTTAATAAGGTCATTTTTAGAACCTCTATGAAATATCTTTATGATTCCATAGACTATATATTTACATGGTCTTTAGCTAAGCAATATGAAAGGTATATGGTGTTGAGGAAAACTCAAATTATCTATTATAGAAAAGGTCTGAAAATAACTAGTTATGGTTATCTCTGGGGTTGTGATTTTATGGGGAATTCTTTTCATTTATAAGTTTTTGTTTGTTTGTTTGTTTTTAATGAGACTGGGTCTTGCTATATTGACCAGGCTGGTCTAGAACTCCTGGCCTGAAGCAACCCATCTGCGTTGGCCTCCCACTGTGCTGGGATTACAGGTGTCAGCCATCTAGCCTGGCCTCCTATTTATACTTTTAAATTTTTCAATAATAAACATGACAGATTTGGTAATAAAAATACACTACTCTTTAATGTAAAAATAATAGCTTGTTACTTAGGAAATTTGCTTTTAGGACTTTACCAGCAATTCCTCCTCCCTAGAAAAAATGTAAAATGCACACTCAGTTATAGACACAAAAATATTCACTGCATATTATTTACTATAAACAAAAACTGAAAATTACATAATATTCATTAATAAGGGAACTGTTAGGTAAAATGATATTCATCCACAAAGTAGAACACCATGCAGCTAACAAAAATGTTTTTATAAAGTTATATATAATAAACAAAATGCCTAGGTTATAATATTAAGTAGAAAAAAGAACATAATTTATATATATGTACCATGTGCTCTCATCTATGGAAAAAATGCATTTAAATAAAAAGACTAGTGCCATAATGTTAAGAATGGGTTATTCCCATTGGTGGAGGAATTATATGTATACTTTTTTGTTCACTATACTCTTCCTTATTTTTTATATTATAGTAAGACACTACTTCTTTATTTATTTTTCTTTCTTTCGTCCTGAGAGCAACAAGAAAGAAATTGTTTCTTAAATAGAATACAAAAACATTTAAGGATACAATTGGCTTTTCTAGAATTTTACTTAAGAGACAAAAAACTAGCTATACCACTAACTAGAAGGAAAAAGTTATTTCCTAGTACTGTATAGTATTGATAAAATAAACTACTCAAGGACACTCACTGAATAGCAAACAAGCAACCACTACCTTCTCAAAGTTTAACAGCTTACATGCTATTATTCTTTTCCCATTATGCTAATTTTATAAAATTAGCATCTCTAATTCATAAACCACAAACTAATACTACAAAGCCTTTACAAAGCGTATTAGGAAGCTGGATTCTACCACCACCTGTCTTCCCCTTTGGATGCAAAATTCACATAGAGATCTAACACAATACCACTTCAGATGATGATGTAATTACATTTCATAAACAATGTTAAACTGTTTGATAGATTCGACCAAAACGAAGATCTCTTTTGTCTACTGTTTTTTTCCTAAAAGGGAAACAGACTTGAATCTCCCAAGTTCTGTAGAAATACATCATTTGTGAATGATATAGAACAAGAGACAGAGAAGAACCAGTTAAAAATAAAAGGGTTCTAATTGCTCATTACATAGATGATCAAGCCCTAAAATTTGCCTCAGAGTCAAAGTTGGGAAAAAAGACCTTCTAAGTTTTAAAACACACAAACTTGTATCGATGTTAAAGCATAGTATACGAAGAAACTTTTATCATCAATAATTGTGATATTTTGCTGATATTATTTTTATACCATATTAATTGTTCCACTATAACTACTGTAGTATGTTCTGCAACGAAAACTGAGTTTAAAACAAAAGTTTTCACTAAACATCTTATAGTTTTTAAGGTAGTTGTATTTATCAAAAACACACAAACATTTATCAAGTGAATGAATGAATAAGGATAAATAACTGCTGTAAAAAACTTCATTAACAATAGAATTGTTACTCCTACGGAATACTTTAAGAAACAATTGGGCCAGGCGTGATGGCTCACGCCTGTAATCTCAGCACTTTGGGGGGGCCAAGGCGTGTGGACCACTTGAGGTCAGGAGTTCGAAACCAGCCTGGCCAACATTGTGAAACCCCGTCTCTACTAAAAACACACAAATTAGCCGGGCATGGTGGTGAGCGCCTGTAGTCCCAGCTACTTGGGAGGCTGAGGCAGGAGAATCGATTGAACCCGGGAGGCAGAGGTTGCGGTGAGCCGAGATCGTACCATTGCACTCCAGCCAGCCTGGGCAACAAGAGCGAGGCTCTGTCTCAAAAAAAAAAAATATATTCAGAGCAACTTTACAACCTAGAGATCTAGAAAAATTTTCTGTTCAACGACTGCTTTGACATTTCACTTAACCCTCTCTACCTTAATATCTCCAATGACACCCACCAAATTACCACAGATACCCTCACCCATCTCAAATTCACACTTTCTTTTTATATGTTAACAACAGCTTCTTTAGAAAAGCACAGAGAAAGGGTTCTGTGGACTAAACATTTAGCTTTTAACGTAAATCATTTTACACATATATACTACACACACGATTTAGGATCTAAGTCCTCTTTCACGATCTGACCCGTGCTTGTTTCAATTACAAATGAATGCATTGATCTCGCTCTGATAGCCAAACCACGGTATTACTCCATAGTGCCCCCTAGCTCTTTAAGATATATTAGTTTAAAACGGACACCATTTGAATTGTCAACCTCAAAGTGTCAGTCACTCCACTTAAGCAGCTCTTACTGTATTAACTAAATTTGACCCGATAAATAATAGATGACTTAATTAAATCTTGCTACTAATCCCGGTAAGAGCTGATGAGAAAAAAATATTAAGAACTGATGGATTTGGAATTCAACCACACGATATACTACAGTTCAAAAGTTTTGTAGAACCTCTCCATAACTCACAATTTGTTTGTTTTTAGAAAGTCATTAAGCAAGGACTCATAAAACATGCATTTAAAATGCGTTCTTTTATGTAACTTAAAGGGAAATGGCATGGCATAGGCCATGGCTCTTCAGAGGAATGGAACCAATTTCTTCATTTTAAAAAATGCTGGGATCAGATTACGATTTAACAATATCACTATAGTCAAGTTATCATTATCATTACAAACAATCTAAATTGCTAACTGGTAAATCTGTGAGAAGGAAATATCTGACCTTGGTCCTGATTCTAAAACATAAGTCAATTTAGACTGCTTCAGGACCAGCAGGGGAAGGCAAAAAGTAAAGAAGACAGAATGACATATAATCCTTCCTTTTGGAAACGGGATTAAGCAAAACTTCAAAGTAGAACTGCAACTCCAAAAATCACTCAGGTTTGCAAGTGCCCTTCGCCTTACATAAGTCATTCTGAAAAGAAGTCCTACTTTATTCTACAAACTCTAGTAAATTCGTACTAACAAGGGAAAAAGCAGAATAGGACCAAAACTGGAGGGCAAACAAACAGGAAAAGGATGAAACTCCAGGAGGAACTACAATAAGGCAGAGTAAAGTACGTCAAAACCACTAGGTTTTATTCTAAAGAATGGTTTTGTTTCTACCGTTCTTCTAAGGTATTTAATTTGCACGTCTTAAAATAGAGACCCTGAGGAGAGCAGCTTGAGGCAGTGGAAGGAAGGGGGGCGGGTTAGGTAAGAACAGAGACTTGTGAGAGAATATGTGCGGTGCATTAGAATGTGCAATGAAGAGGGTGCAGGATTCACCGTCAGGAAGCAGTTGAGGGCTTTACGAGTAGAGGCAGAATCTGATAGGGTTTAAAGAATGCGTATTACAGCCAGAATGCACACCTGGTACAGGGACAACCCTAGACAAGTAGAAGACCAATCCACCCACTGTGCAAGTGCAGAGATGACCATTTTAACCAGTTCTATTGTCTGGAGCATTAAATGGAAATGCCCCAGGCAAGAGATCAAGCTAGCCAGACACCAAATCAGAGACACCCTGGGCCAAAAGGAAGGAGATGAGATGGACAGTGGCCGTGGGGGCATTCCCAGCCATGGGGCCCCTCCTCGTCGGGCAGGGGAGGGGCGCCAGGGTCACGGGGGCCGCACGATCCCCCATCCGCGGAGCCCAAGCGCAGGCGGTCCCCTCCTCGGGCCGGCGACGTCTCTCACGGCGCAGCCTGGGAACACCGAGACTTCCCCTCCCACCCCACCCCCAGCCGAAAGCAGGGAAGACGCGGAACTTGGGCTCCGGAGCGGAGGCCACAGACCAGGTCACGGCCCGGGTGGGGGGCTCTGGGCAAAATTCCGGGTGGCCACCGGGGGTGGCGTAGGGGAAAGCAAAGCCCCGGCTGGTTGCGTTTCCAGTCGGACGACACTCAGGTCCGGGTGCCCGGGCCCGATCCCTTCAGTGCTCACCGACCCCCTGCACCTCCTGGGTCCTCACAGTCCCAGGCCCGCTCGCCTCCGCCAGTGAGGCGGCCTCTCGGGTCTCCCCGGTCCCACCACTGCGGCCGCCCCTCTCGGTAAGCAGCTCTTCTCCCGAACCCTCGCCTCGGACGCTCCCGCCGAGCCCCGGGCCGCACCTCCGTCTTGGTGATCCGGTGCCGCCCCAGCTTCACCACGGCGAAGTTGCCCTTGCCCAGCGTGCCCTCGATGTCGTAGAACCCCACCCGGACCGGCCCGCGCTGCAAGTGCCTCGGGCCATCCGCCATGACCATGCTGGGCCCCGCTGCTAGACACGGCGGACAGGAGCGCGGGCGGGCGAGCTGGAGGGTTGGCAGCGCGGTTCGGCTTGGGCGACGGCCGCTCCGCTTGCTCCTTCGCTCCTTCCCTCCCGCTCCGCAGGGCCCAGCCAGGAGCGCGCCGCCGCTGACGTGCGCCGACGTCAGGGGGCCGGGGCAGGGGGGCGGGGGCGGGCCCGGGCCTGGATTGGTCACCATGGCGACCGAAGCACCGCCGACGTCGGCTGCTGGAGAGTGGGGGACGGCGCACTGGGAGGGGCGCAGGCCTGGCCGGCGCGCTCCTTCCGGGCTCAGACGCCTTCCCCTCGCCCCTCCGCCTCGGCGCTGCCAGGGGCGGGGTCGCCTCTCGGCCCGCTCCGTTCATCGGCCTTCCAGGCGAAGGGCAAGAGCGAGCCCTGGCGGACCGTGCGGAGGGATGCAGAGACCTGGATGCGGCCTGCGATCTCCTTCCCCGCCCCGGCGTTCTCCGCCCACCCGGGGTCCTTCCCGCCAAAACCTCTCACCTACAAGTACAGCGCGCCCTAAATTTGGCACCGGCAAAGAACTGTGGCTGAGCAATGCGTTGCTCACAGGCTCCTTTCTTTGTGTCCTTTTCTCTTCTCGTTGCTATATATAATAAAACCCTCCACGTTTTGATGTCTCCGAGGAGTCATTCTGACAGCAGTGCAGTCGCTTATAGACTCACAGAATGTCAATGTCAGCGCTGAAGAGATCTTGGAGATCACTTAATCCAGAGATTTGGAGCCTCTTGTGAGCTTCGGAGTCTGGAACCCCCTAAAACACAGGCCAGTTTTTGCTTATGTGAGCATGTCTCTGGGGACCCGTAGCTTCTGTCAGATTCCCAAACGTGTTGGTGACTCTGAAAAAGTTGAAAAATATTTCTCTAATCCAATTTTTTTTTACCCCAAAGGACGAAGAAGACCGCAAGGAATAAAGGGAATTGCCAAGGTCACACAGGCGATGGTCGAGGTAGGATTATAAATCACACCACGCTTCCAAATGTGCCTCAAGGAAATAGGGACAGTGACACTTCACTATTTTGAGATGTATCATGTGCCTTCATATCTTGATTTCTAAATACCATTCTCCACCTAAAGGAGCCAGACTCCGTGGCGAGATGGCTCATTCGAGGGCAGAGACAGAGAAAGTATAAAATGCCCTTGAAAGATTATGTGCCTTAAAGCAAGGAGATTTCTTGGCTATGTCAAGGAAGATATGTCAAAAGTAAGCAGATGGCTCGAAGGTGCTCCCCCCTTACCAAATCTGAGACAATTTGAGTATCAGGAATAAATAATGGGCCGGGCTTAGTGGCTTACACCTGTAATCCCAGCACTTTGGGAGGCCGAGGCGGGCGGATCACCTGAGGTCAGGAGTTCAAGACTAGCCTGTGTGAAACCCTATCTCTACTAAAAACGCAAAAATTAGCCTGGCATGGTAGTGGGCGCCTATAATCCTAGCTACTCTGGAGGCTGAGGTGGGAGAATCGCTTGAACCTGGAAGGCGGAGGTTGCAGTGAGCCAAGATCATACCACTGCACTCTAGCCTGGGTGACAGAGTGAGACTCTAACAAAAAAAAAACAAAACTTTTGATACATGCAACTTACTGTCAAGTAGTTTAGCACAGATAGATAAGGCAAATGTGGCAAAGTTTTAAATTGATAAAATAGGTAAAAGGTAGGTAAAAGGGTATATGGTAGATCGTTGTACTGTTCTTGCAACTTTTCTGTAGTTTTAATTTTTTAATGAAAATTAATATATTGTGTATTTATTTTAAAATTTACATATATATATATATATATTTTAGTGCAAGATGGCTTTTGGGCCCTCCACTGCTCACTGTGTTTCTGCTCTTCACTTTCCCCAAGCAATACTTTATTCTACCATGAGGTATGTTGTTTGCAAAAGTGAGGGGAGAAATGGGGGAAAGCTGTAAGTCTGATCAGATTTCTGGATTGATGGCAGTGATATATGAGTGGTCCTCTAACTAGTGAGAGGTATTCTAATTAGGCTAGGAACCTACCTATGTATACCAGTTCAAAAATGGTTCCCGTGTGCATTTTGCCACTTACATGATTGTATTTTTTTTTTTTTTTTTTTTTGTGGCGGAGTCTTGCTCTGTCGCCAGGCTGGAGTGCAGTGGCATGATCTCAGCTCACTGCAACCTCTGCCTCCTGGGTTCAAGCGATTCCCCTGCCTCAGCCTCCCAAGTAGCTGGGATTACAGGCACGTAGCACCACGCCTGGCTAATTTTTTGTATTTTACTAGAGACAGGGTTTCACCATGTTGGCCAAGATGGTCTTGATCTCCTGACCTTGTGATCTGCCCGCCTTGGCATCCCAAAGTGGTGAGATTACACATGTGAGCCACCGCGCCCAGCCAGGTGATTGTATTTTAATTGTTGTAGGGTGGGTTCCTTTGGGAATCTGATGAAAAGCCTCTTAACCAAGAACCAGAAAATACGCATGGCGACCCACTACAGTGAACAACCTCATCCTTTAAAGTATACCTGTTGAATGGAAATGGATTCATTTGAGTATTTAAATTAGATAACCAGGCCAAACACCTATTTGCACAGTCTGGGAATAAGAATTGATTTGGGGCTGGAAAGAAGAAAAAGGGAGGACAGAGGATACCAAAAGGTTTTGGAAAGCCAGAGTTCAGTGTGAGCATGCTGGGTGTCTATAAGTTAGAGAACAGGAGGCCAGAAAGAGGGAAGAGACAGAAGGGGCTGTGCCAAAAATCAGCCTTACTCATGTGGAAATGCAGTGGGTGTGCTACTCAGCGTTACTGGTAGGCTGTAAATGAAACCCTGAAGAAATACATATATGTGGACTAATTTAGAATACTGCAATCTTGGATTCTGTGATTCAACTCTTTCCTTAATCCAAAAGACCTACTCATCCCTGTCCTATTTCAACCCTGCATGTCTCTTATGTACTTTTGTTTCCAATTAAATGATAGCTGTATACATTTTAGCAACTATTAATATTATCCAACTCCTGCTTTCCTTTTCTCTTCCTCTCTCCCTCTTTCTCCTCTTCTTTTTCTTTCCTTACACACACACTGAAAGGGGCCGGGCAAGGATCAGACTACACCGGTCGCGGTCAAGAGATCTTTATTGGAGGTATTGAGCAGAGAAGGAAAAGAAGAGAGGAGAAGAGAAGAGAGAGAGCTGCTGGTGTGCTAGGTTTTATATCCCTTGAGCCTATGTGGGGCGGGCCCAAGGGAAGGCGGGAGATGCTTCTTTCTGATTGGCCCTCCTTTGGCGGGTTCAGACAGTGCCTGCTCAAGGAGGGGAGAAGAACCCGGAACCGGCGCCATTAAGGTACCCCTGTTACCTAACACACACACACACACACACACACACACACACACCATCCGCAGGAAAAAAGAATAAAAGATAAGAGGGAGAAGGAGAAGAAAGAGAGCTTCATACAATCCCCATCTTTCTTTTCCATCTCTGATTTTAGTATCAGTGAGGGAAAGCACTCTAGTCACCAAATTCCTTTTTGCTTGAGCTTTCAGATGCAGCATTCCCAGCTGATGCTGTGAGTCTATGATATTTAGCATTGAGTTGGTTAAAAAATGTTAACGTAACACTTTAAAAGGTAAAAAGGTGTACCCGCAGAAAGAATTAAGTAAGATAGTGAGAGACTTAAGAATTAATTCTATAACGTACTTAGAATAAAGTGGATTATAAATAAAAATGTGGAATGAGAGGAGTTAGCAAAGAGGTAATGAAAAAGTGATCTGAAATGTGAGGAAAGAAGACTTCATGGCTCACAATGCCGTATATTATTTTACTGAAGCAGACAGCCTGTGAACTTGAAAAAAAGATATGTACCATTTGTCTCCCAGCTATTGGGGAGGCTGAGGTGGGAGAATGGTGTGAACCCAGGAGGCAGAGCTTGCAGTGAGCTGAGATTGTGCCACTGCACTCCAGCCTGGGCAACAGAGTGAGACTCCATCTCAAAAAAAAAAAAAACAAAAAACAAAAAAACAAAAACAAACAAAAAAAAACTAGGCTTAGGCCTGGATTTAGATTTAGTTCAAATAAAAAACTTATGAAATCTTTATTAGATGACTTTGCTTAGAAAAAGTAGATTACAAAGCTAGAATGAATACTTTGACAGAAGTACACAAGAAAATTCAAATCACTTACCTGTGCTCATTCCAAGGGCTTCTTATTAGTATAAATTACAGCTATTCATGAAACAAACATCTATCAGTCAGGTTAATCAACATGTGGATGCCACTACATGTAAGGTACTATTATGGAAATAAACTAGAGGATTGAAGTTATTTAAAGAAAACTTTCTTTAGTACTTTAATTTTTAAAATAGCTTTATTGAGGTGTATTTAATATATAATGAGATGCACATATTTAGTATATACAATTTGATGAGTTTGAACATATGCATACACCCATGAAACCATCACTACAATCAAAGTAATAAATATATCTGTCACCTCCAAAAGCTCCCCGCTGCTCCCATGTGTGTGTGCCAGGAGTGGGGGGCTTGGTAGGGTTGGTAAGAACACTTGAGATCTACTCTCTTAAATTTTTTAGTGTACAATATTATTAACTATAGGCACTATGTTGTTCAGATCTCTAGAACTTTTTCATCTTGAATTACTGAAGCTTTATACCCATTGAACAACTTGCTATTTCTCCCCCCAGCCCCAGGCAACATCATTCTATTCTGTTTCTAATAGTTTGACTATTTTAGGTAGCTCATATGAGTGGAATCATGCAGTATTTGTCCTTCTGTGACTGGCTTATTTTACTTAGCATAATGTCTTTCAGGTCTATCCATGTTGTTGCATATGGCAGGATTCCCTTCTTTTTTAAGGCTGAATAATATTCTGGTGTGTGTGTGTGTGTGTGTGTGTGTGTGTGTGTGTGTGTGTATTTCTTTCCATTAATCTATTGATAGACATTTAGGTTGTTTCTATATCTTGGTTATTGTGAATAATGCTGTAATGAACATGGGAGTGCAGATATCTCTTCAAGATCCTGATTTCAACTCCTTTGGATAAATACCCAGAAGTGGGATTGATGGATCATATGGTAGTTCTATTTTTAATTTTTTGAGGAACCTCCATACTGATTTCCATAATGCTGTACTGATTTACATTCCTACTAACAGTATACAAGAGTTCTGATTTCTCTATATCCTTGCCAACACTCATTATCTTTTTTTTTTTTTATAATAGCCACGCTAACAGGTGTGAGATGCTATCTCATTTTGGTTTTGATTTGCATTTCCCTGGTGATTAGTGATGTTGAACACTTTTTCATATACCTAGTTGTGTATCTTCTTTGAAGAAATATCTATTCAAGTCCTTTGCTCATTTTAAAATCAGGTTATTTGTTGTTTTTTTTTTTTTTTTTCAATTGAGTTGAAGGTGTTCCTTATATATTTTGGATATTAAGCTCTTATCACATATATGGCTTGCAATTCTTTGTCTCTAGTTCCGTAGTTGCTTTTTCACTCTGTTGATTGTTTGCTGCGCAGAAGCTTTTTAGTTTAATGTAGTCCCACTTGTCTATTTTTGCTTTCATTGCCTGTACTTTTGATTCCATATCCAAGAAATCGTTGCCAAGACCAATATCAAGAAGATTTTCCCCTACATTTTTTTCTAGGAGTTTTATAATTTAAAGCCTTTCATCCATTTAAGTCTTTAATCCATTTTGAGTTGATTTTCTCTATAGTATAAGGGTCTAGTTTCATTCTTTTGCATGTGAATATCCAGTTTTCACAGCACTATTTGTTGAAGAGACTATTCCTTCCTCATTTTGGATGGTTGGCACTCTTGTTGAAGATCAGTTGACCATATGTGTGTATTTCTGGGCTTCCTATTTCTTTTCATTGGTCTGTATTTCTGTCTTTATGCCAGTACTATACTGTTTTAATTACTGTAGCTTTGTAATATATTTTGAAATTGGGAAGTGTGAGGCCCCCAGCTTTTTTCTTCTTGCTCAAGATTGGTTTGGCTATTCAGAGTCTTTTGTGGTTACATACAAATATGCATTGTTTTCAAGC
The DNA here is from genome assembly GCF_009828535.3 of Hylobates moloch. Classification (NCBI taxonomy): domain Eukaryota; kingdom Metazoa; phylum Chordata; class Mammalia; order Primates; family Hylobatidae; genus Hylobates; species Hylobates moloch. The sequence continues at coordinate 84,198,877 of NW_026652286.1, read as the reverse complement.
ACACATGGAGGATTCTCTAGGATAGATCACATGTTAGGTAACAAAACGAGTCTTAAAAATTTTAGGATGACTGAAATCATACCAAGTATTTTTTCTGACCACAAAGGAATGAAACTAGAAATCAGCAGAAGGAAAATTTAAAAATTCACAAATACATGGAAATTAAATAACACACTTCTGAACAACCAATGGGTCAGAGAAGAAATCAAAAGGGAAACCAGAGCCAGGTGTAGTACGTGCCTGTAATCCCTGCTACTTGGGAGGCCAAGGTGGAAGGATTGCTTGAGGTCAGGAATTCAAGGTCAGTCTGGGCAACATAGTGAGACCTCATCGCAAAAAAGGCAGGTGGGGAGGGGAATAAAAAATATCCTGAGACAAATGAAAATGAAAATACAACATGCCAAAACTTATGGGATGCAGCAAAAGCAGTACCAAGAGAGAGATCTTTAGCTAACCATGCCCTAGTTTGGTTTTAGCTGTGATGGATCTTCTCCAAATGAAGAATGTGTGACTCTCTCTAATTTTTTAAAAATAATTTCAAAATTTTAGTATCTTCTCCCAGATGACAGCTTTTCTTACGATCTTAAGTTTGAAAGGGATCTCAGAGAGTATCATATGAGTCCATCTTCCTATCCGAAACATGAATTTCTAAATATTTGGTGGGTGACATTAAGCCTTGGTTTACTGCTTCATGCAGGAACCCAATCTATTGTGAGACAGTTGGCATCAATGGAAAGCACTTCCTTATTATTGGTTTCATATCTGCTTCTAACTTCTGCCTATAGATTATAGTTCTTTTCTCTAGAGCAAGACATTACATACACACACACACACACACACACACACACACACACACACACACAAACTCATACTTTCTTCAGTTTTCCAGGCAAAACATTCCCAACTTCACTGTCTAGCTGACTATTTTTACCCTTATTTTTGTGCTTCTCTAGACACTAGTTTGTCAATGTCTCTCTTAAAATACTATTCAAAAAACTGAACATAGTAGCCCAGCTGTAGTCTAAGCAGTACAGAATACTGGCCATTGACCAGTTGCTCCTTTGACCTGGACTCCATGTTCATATTAATTCAGCCAAAAATTGGGCTAGTTGTCATTTTAGTAGCCACATCCCACAGTTAAGACCAAGGCCAACTAAAACCCTTGGGTCTTTAAAATTAACAATTATTATTGTATTAAGTCACCCTTATAATTTTCTTAGGCAATTGATTTTTTAAAAACATAAATGGAACTTCTGATGGTTAAAATGTCATCTTGTTGATTTTGCTTCTTGTTCCAGATAAAGTAATCATTTTGATTCTTTGCTCACCATCTATCGTATTACCTAATCGTTAGTTTTCTAAGCTATCCACCGATTCCACCAACATGTTTTCTATATCTTTATTGGAGTCTTCTTTGTGTTATCATTCCTAGTACGAATGTATGGCTCATAGTAGGTTCATGACTGTGGATTGGTAAACTGGTAAATAGGGCAAAGCCTGGGCCACAGTCCTAGACCTGGCCACTAAACATCTTCCAGTTTAACTTCCATAATTTATTGGTCCACCTTCATTTGATTTTTTTTTCTTTTTCTTGTTATTGTTTTTACTTTTATTTTTTTGAGACAAGGTCTTGCTATGTTGTCCAGGCTTGTCTCAAACTTTTAGGCTCAAGTAGTTCACCTGGCTCAGCCTCCTGAGTAGCTGGGACTACAGGCATGAGCCACTGTGTCTGATTTGGTTTTTCATATAACTCTGAGTTACAGGAAGATTCTATATTCATGCTTCTGGAAAAAGATTTTAAAGAGGGGTCAGGTGTGGTGGCTCATGCCTGTAATCCCAGCACCTTGGGAGGCTGAGGCAGATGGTTCACTTGAGGTCAGAAGTTCGAGACCAGCCTGGCCAACATAGTGTCTCTACTAAAAATACAAAAATTAGCTGGGGGTGGGGGTGTGCACCTGTCGCCCCAGCTACTCTGGAGGCTGAGGCAGGAGGATCGCCTGAGCCTGGGAGGCAGAGGTTGGAGTGAGCTGAAATCACACCACTGCAATCCAGTCTGGGTGACCTAGCAAGACTGTCTCAAAAAAAAAAAAAAAAAAAAAAAAGATTTTAAAGAGGCACCTTGACCTTCCGTTACCAATATTTCAATGTGTAAGCTACTTAACTCTCAATTACTTTCCCCTTCGTTCATTCCTGTCTATTATTGGAGTATTTTACTAATCTTCCCACCTCTACTAGGTCATGAATTTCTTTTAGGGTAAGGATCATGTCTTAGTAATTTTTGAAATTCCAAAACTTTCTAGCAGAATTCAGCAAGTGCTGTTTAGTTTGACATTTATTGCATTCATGTGCTAGCCGCCATGGTAGACACAGACAAACATAAGTCAGACATAGTCCTTGCCCTTGAGAATTTTATGGTTGAGAGAGGGAGTTGTAAAATCCAACTGCTTAAGTGTGAACTTTGGCTCTACTACTTACTAGCTGGTGACCTTGGGGAAATTACTTAACCTGTCTCTGCTTGAATTGCTGTCAAATAGTGCTAAATAATAGTGCCTACCTCAGAGGATTGTTGTGAAGAGGGTAGACACACAAACGATTTTAATGTAATGTAGTGAGAGCTAAGATGAGAGATTTGGACAGAGAGCTCAAAGGAGAGACACTCAGCTCAATTTAAGGGTCTTCAGGGGAGGCTTCCAAAAGATGAAAGCTGAAAAGAATTATAAAGGCCTAGTGAGAGCAAGGTGAAAAAAGATTGGATGAGCATTTGAAGAGAAAGAAACAGAATGAGCAATGGTCCCAAAAGTAGGAAAAGACATGATATGCTCAGGTAACTATCATCAGTTGTGAACATCTAAACTCAGTGATGAGAGTGTCCATAGATAAAACTGGAAGACACCTGGGACCAGGTCATGGGAGGCCTTCACTGTCCCTTCAGCCAGATGGCTGTTCCTAAACCCCTCTGTAGAGAAATTCTGAAGTTGCAGCTGAGTAGGAAACTGCTGAAGTGATAAATTCCAATTGTGCCAGTGATAAGATGTGAGGAATGGAAGGGAGGGAGATGTTGAAGATTGCTCCCAGGTTGTTGACTGGAGCGAACAGACGCAATCAGTTACTGAGAGTTTACCACATGCCATTCACTCTGCTGGGCACTGAACATACAAAGGTGGATGAAATATGGTCCCAGCCCTCAGGGAGCATATAATCCATTTCATTTAGATATTTAGCCCTTATTCCTCTAATTATTACAGCCTAATATATATAAGGATGTAATAAAAGACTGTTGAATAACTTGCAGAAATCAATACATATTATGTCTGTATGCTGGAGCCAAATGAGTTGTGGTAGGAGTCAAATGTTTGCATTGCCATTTATGGGCTCTGGATACATAATTCTGGGGCTCAGAGGAGAAATCTAGGGTGAAAATATAGAGATTGGTAGTACTGATAGTTGAAGTCAAGGATGTGAGTGGTGTCATTCAATGGGAGTATCAAGAGTGAAGGAGTCTGGGCTCGGTGGTGCATACCTGTAGTTCCAGCTACTTGGGAGGCTGAGGTGGGAGGGTCACTTGAGACGAGGAGTTCAAGGCAGCAACGGTCTATAATCATGCTACTGCACTCCAGCCTGGGAGATGTAGCAAGACCTCATCTCTTAAAATTTTAAAAAAAAGAAGGAGAAGGCAAAATCCTACAGTATTTATTCAGCACCACAGGAGTGGGCAAATAAAGAGAAGCATCCCCTCCCCACCAAATAGTAGAGACCAGAGAAACAAGGAGAATGGATAAAGAGGGAAAAATACCTTAAAATCTAGGGAAAAGAGACCTTAATGAGAATTTCAAGGTGGAAGGAGTACTTTCAGTCTCTGAAGAGATGTCAAGCAAGATGAAGATTGAAAGGAATTCACTGGATTTACTGACAAAGAGATAATTGATGATCTTTGCAGAGGGTTTCAGAGTACTGGGGGTGGAAGCCAAGCTAGAGTGGGAAGTGATGAAGAAAAATGAGTGTAGATCGTTCTTTCAAAAAATGTGTCTGTGAAGGAATGACGATAGAAGAGGATGTAGAGTCAAGAGAAGTTTGGTGGTAAGTGTCTATGTGTGAGTGTGTGTGTGTGTGTGTGTGTGTGTGTGTTTTAACTGGTAGAGTTAAGCATTTCTGGAAAGAGCCAGAAGAGAGAAAGGTTGAAATAAAGGTGATTAGAGTTAACCTATAGAGGACAAGGGAAGAGTCTCTTCTACAACAGAAGAGACTCTTTAGTCAAGAGGGAGACCCCTCCTTTACTCTAATATGGGTGGGAGAAGGAAGCAAGGGTAGCTTTGCTTGCTGGTAAGCGGATAGTGCACAGTGCCGGAAGTTTAACCTTGGCATCTATTTCCTCTGTGAGGTATGAAGCAGATATCTGCAGGGAGTGTGAGGATGGAGGAATAGGAGGCTTTAGATGAGGGTGGAGGGATGGTGGGCTCAAAGGTCTGGAGTGAGCCAAGCATGTTGGTGCATGCCTGTAGTCCTAGCTGCTCAAGAAGCTGAGGCAGGAGGATCACTTGAGCCCAGGAGTTCGAGGCTATAGTAAGCTAGGATTATGCCACTATACTACAGCCTGGGTAACAGAGTGAGACCCTGTCTCTAAAAGAAAAAAAAAAAAAAAAAAGAGTCTGGAGCTTAAATTAGATGAGAGTGAGGGAGCATGAAAGACCTTGAGACAGGATGTTCTATGCTGGCATATTTGAATTAGATATTGTTCTAGATGGTGATAAAACCCAGGAGATGTCCTCAAGAAAGGGTGATTAAAGTGAGATGAAGGGGTCCGCCTCTTTCTCCACAATACTCCTAGTATCTAATACAATACCTGGTATATAGTAAGTCCTCAATATGTATTTTTTCAAAAACTGAATAAAAATTCATTATTTTCTGCTTTCCAATGCATTACTCCAATTTCACTCTTTTACATATTCTAAAAGAAAAGAACTTCCTAGGAGTCCTGGTCTAGTCTGGGGTTGAGGGTCAATAAGTTTTCCTCAGGAAACAAAATTTAAGGGGTGATGGAAAGAATCAGCAGGAGACAGTGAGGAGATGAGATGTGGAGGGAGCCTTACCAGGGACAAAATTTCTGAGTATCTTGAGGTGAGAAAAAGTTGCAAGTGTTCCAGCTGGGTAGTGATGGGGAGGAGAGGGATGGGGCTGAAGGGGAGGGGGACCATATTATGTGAGGTCCAGTATGTGCTCATTCATGATGCATGTTGTGACCCATGAGACTTGAAATGGGAAAAATTGACTTATAATTGTTGTTAGCTTATAAGCATTACTAGGAATTAATATTATGGAGATATGATTCTACACAGTGAGATTTGAAAGCTGAAAGATTATATTTGTCTAAAATATCTCCTCCAGCACACTGCTACTTCCCTTCTACATAGCCTTATTCCTTTGGATTAAACAAAGCAAATGTGGCAGTCTTCCAGAAGCCACTACTAAATTATACTTAGTTTACCTGGAGAAAAAGCCTCTCCTTCCTCTCTGCTATTCTGATTTTTTTCCATTAGCTTCATGGTTGGTGTCTTAGTTTGTTCTGACTGCTATAACACAGTACCTTAGACTGAGTAATTTCTAAGTAATAGAAATTTATTTCTCACAGCTGTGGGGGCTAAGTCCAAGGTCCAGGAGTCAGCAGATTCAGTGTCTGGTGAGGGCTCGCTCTCTGCCTCATAGATGTGCCTCTTGCTGCATCCTCATGGGGTGGAAGAAGGGGAGGGGTCTCTCTACAGCCTCTTTAAAAAAGGCACTAGCCTCATTCATGAGGGCTCCACTCTCACCACCTCATCACCTCCCAAAGGCCCCATCTCTTAATATCATCACTTTGGGAGTTAGGTTTCAACACATGAATTTTGAGAGGACACATACATTCAGACCATAGCAATTGGGTTAATTAGGTATTGCATAGGGGAGAGATAAGCTTCAATGATTGGAATGCGAAGAAAGCAAAGAACAGAGCAGTAACCTTTGGGGGATGATAGGGATGGGAGGCTCAGATAGGTAAGCATTGTGAAGGAGATTTTAAATCTTGGATTGTCTTAGTACAGCTAAGGTCCCAGGGGATACTAGTTTCACAATTTTGTCCAGTATATAAACCCTAAACCCCCAATTTTTTTTGCCAAGATAAAGAATTAGCTGCATACCCCAAGATCAATCTTGGAGGAAGTGTTTTGAATTGGTATGTGTATTTTCATGTGTGTACTGTGTATATGTGTGGATGTGTGTGTATATCTGGATGTATATCTGTTGCCTGGGGCAGGAGACTTCTGTGGAAATTAAAAGCAGAGGCTCAGACTGCTGATGTAAGTGTCCACAAGGATAATGATCAGGACAGAACAGAAGCCAGAGTTTAGAAATAGAAAACTGGTGGGGATTGGATGACCTTGAGCATTTATTCTCCCACTGCACCACACCCTCCATCCCCTAGGGCTGGTGAATTACAATCCAGAAATGCCATCTCTTCAGGCTGCTTCTCCTTGAGGGATGGAGGATAGTGTGAGTCTAAAGATAGGGCCCTGACCTGAAGAGTTGCTTGGTGGCATGATACCCAGCCTAAGCAATTAATTATGATAGTCTGGTGCTTGGTGCTTGGATCTCTCCACCCTAGTGCTTGTCTCTTCCCCTCTCCTTGAGCTTACTGGATGTTGACACAGACTGTTTTTTTCCATTATGAATGCTCAAACAGAATAGCTGATACCGTCAGAGAAATACATACTCATAGGCCAAAGTAATGAGACATCTCAGGAGTACAGTTACTTCAAAATAAAGCAACAACTTGGATTATAGATGCCACCAGAAGCAAATATGTTAGATCAGATGGTTAACAAAATTAACAAATATAAAACAAGCATAATAAACAATGTTTATTGATCAATTTTGTTTTACTAATAACAGGATTTACTTTGAAAATCATATATGAAAATAGTGCTATAGGGTATAAAAATAGGGTGGGATTTGTTCAGAAATAAATATACAAAACTTTGGATAAATAGAAAATTCAGAAACCAGACCCATGTATATATATGTTTTGTTTGTTTGTTTTTTTTTTGAGATGGAGTCCCACTCTGTTACCCAGGCTGGAGTGCTATGGCATGATCTCAGCTTACTGCAACCTCTGCCTCCCAGGTTCAAGTGACTCTCCTGCCTCAGCTTCCCGAGTAGCTGGGACTACAGGTGTGTGCCACCATGCCCAGCTAATTTTTGTATTTTTAGTAGAGACGGAGTTTTGCCATGTTGGCCAGGCTGGTCTCAAACTGCTGACCTCAGATGATCTACCAGCGTTGGCTTCCCAAAGTGCTGGGATTACAGACATGAGCCACCGCACCTGGCCATATATGGAATTTTGATATTGATAGAAGTGGTATGGCAGATCAATGGGGAAAGGAGGGACTATTCAATAAATGAACTTGTAAAAAATGGTTATCTAGGCCGGGTGCAGTGGCTCACACCTGCAATCCCAGCCCTTTGAGAGGATGAGACAGGTGGATCACTTGAGCCCAGGAGTTCCAGACTAGGCTGGGCAATATAGTGAAACCCCATCTCTACAAAAAAATTAGCTGGGCATGGTGGCATGTGCCTGTGGTCCCAGCTACTCAGAAGGCTAAGGTGGGAGGATTGCTTGAGCCTGGGAGGTCAAGGCTGCAGTGACCTGCGATTGCACCACTGCTCTCCAGCCTGAGCAACAAAGCAAGATCCAGTCTCAAAAAAAAAAATCTATATGGAAAAAATGACATCAATCCCTACCTCATACCATATATAAAAATAAACACATAAATTAAGTACTTAAATGTTAAAAGTAAAATTTTATAAATTTTATTAGAAAATATATGTCTTTCTGACTTTGGGCTAGGGAAGAATATATTAAGGACACAAAAAAGCCTCCAACCATAAGAGAAAATATTAATGAATCTGATTATATTAAAATTAATAACTTCTGAAAATCAAATATGAGATCCATAAATGTGAGGCTCAAGGAAGGGAAGGTAGGGAAATGAATTGAGGGGAAGCTCATAGGTGGTTGTATGATTGTTAATATTCTAATTCTTATATTGGGTGGTTGGCTTACAAGTATTCATATTTTTATTCATAATAAGCAAATATATAAATAAGTACATAAGTATGTATAAATAAAAACAAAAGGGTGACTGGGCATGGTGGCTCACGCCTGTAATCCCAGCACTTTGGGAGGCCGAGGCAGGCGGATCACGAGGTCAGGAGATCGAGACCATCCTGGCTAACATGGTGAAACCCCGTCTCTACTAAAAATACAAAAAAATTAGCCAGGCGTGCTTATAAGCTTATAATGCTTATAAGCTAACAACAATTATAAGTCAGAGGCGGAGCTTGCAGTGAGCGAAGATCGCACCACTGCACTCCAGCTTGGGCGACAGAGTGAGATTCCGTCTCAAAACAAACAAACAAACAAACAAAAAAGGGTGCTAAGCTTGTACCAATGAAAAACAGTCTGTTATGAATCAAAGATAATCTGTGCACTTGAGCAGAAAATCATCAACTATCCCAACCATATTTTGTTTTTACTATTAGTTATCATTAATCTACACAACAATCCTATTTTTGATTACTACTATAATCCCCTTTTTACAGATGAATCAAAGCTTAGTGAGTTAATGTAACTTGCTCAAGTCCATGAAGCTAGCATATGACAGAATCAAGAACTTGAAGTCTCATCTGTTTGACTCTAGGTCCTGGGTCTCAACAATTAGGTTTAAGCCCCCAGGCACTTAAGACCATTTTACTGACAAAGGTACCCACTAAGAGCAATTATTGCTGAGGATAACAACCTCTAGATATATGAAGGTAAAAGTTGACCTAACATTTGAATGTTTTGCCACACAAAGTGTGCCTTAGCAACTTGAGGAATTTACATGTGTGTCATAATGGAAAAGCTGTGTTAAAATGAAGTCACACATATACCATTGAGTAATAAGAATCTGAATGCAAGAGAGCTCAAGTAAGAAATGTCATGCACTGTTAGATCAAGAGTGATTCACTCCTGGAGTGCACAATGTTCCTCTTCCATATGCCCACACAGGAATGTAAAGATATAAAGAGAATGTTCACAAACTTTTCTAGCAGTTGTAAATTTGCTACACACCTAATGAATTCTGCTTTGTGACCTCACTAAAGCACCTTTGTTTCTTAGTTCTTTAAAGAACATCAAATGTAAGTCCCATGCCCCCTCTACTGGTCAGCCTCATTTTGTCATAAGTGTTTTTCTAAATAGGCATCCATCCATCCATCCTTCCATCCCTGTGAACAAAGATGCTTATTTCTAGTGTCCTGAGTCTTTCTGGAGAGGAGAGTTGGCAGTGGGAAAGAGAGAGGAGTATATATATATTTTTTTGTGTGTGAAGAAGATAAAATGTCACCAAGAATCTGGCTTGTGGGCAGGTGCCATATAACTGAACTTATACCATAACTTTGGAGGAATAAGATTGGAGGTGTGGAGATCAGTTTTAGAGGCAGCATCTGTAGCCTTTGCTTTATACCCAAAAGTGAAAATTAAAAATAATCTGTTAATTTTCTTCAATTCATCATCCAATTGAACTTATTAGGTACTCTCACAGAGGTCTGTCTTATTGTGTATCTCTCTATCCACTTCCCCTAAAAGTGGTGCTCTCCTCTCCTTCCTGTGTTTACATGTCAGATCTATTCATCAGAGTAAAATGAGGACTTTTGAGGGCATAAATCACATTTAATTTTCTGTCAGGTTCAGCCCCCAACTCCCAAATAGTGCATACCACATGGTAAATAACAATTATGCTACTTAGCTACCCCTCTCAAATTGCCACGTAAGAACAGAAAACATCCCCATTCAGTAGCCCAAGGAAATCCAAATCAAAAGGATAAAAGAAGATGCTGACCACGCACCAGAAGACTAAATACAGTAATTTTATTGTTGTGCCCATAATCACTATTTGACCAGAAACATTTCAGGATATGTTGATTCTAAGATGTTGGAGTTCAATGATCAGTTTCAGAAAACATCTATTAAAATGACTTCCCTTTTCCTCCACCTCTGAACCTCCAAATCCCTAAACACTGAAAAGGGCTAAACAATATGGTTCTTTTATTCTTTTCAATTCACATACTACTTGACCACAAAACCCTGACAGTAATATAGAAGCAACTTTGAGCATCAGGAAGTGAGACGCGAGGCAGCCAGCTTCTATGGGCAAGGAGCCAGGAGCCTTGAGTTCTGCTCTTGGATCCACCATGTTGTAGCTAGCTAACCAGGGGAGAGTCACTTCATTTTAGTTTGTGTCTCAGTTTCTAATATGGTCATGCTTTGTTTCCCCACCCAAATCTTATCTTGAATTATAGTCTCCATCATCCCCATGTGTCAAGGGAGAGACCAAGTGGAGATAATTGGATGATGGGGGCAGTATTCCCCATGCTGTTCTTGTGATAGTGAGTGAGTTCTTAGGAGATCTGATGGGTTTTTTGTTGTTGCTGTTGTTTTGTTTTGTTTTATGAGATGGAGTCTCTCTCTGTCACCCTGGGCTGGAGCGCAGTGGTGCAATCTCAGCTCACTGCAACCTCCACCTCCCAGGTTCAAGTGATTCTCCTGCCTCAGCCTCCCGAGTAGCTGGGACTACATTTCACCATGTTGGCCATGCTGGTCTCGAACTCCTGACCTCAGGTGATCCGCCCACCTCGGCCTCCCAAAGTGCAGGGATTAGAGGCGTGAGCCACCGCACCTGACTGAGATCTGATGGTTTTATAAAGGGCTCTTCCCCCTTCGCTTGGTATAAATTAGTGTCGGGCAGTTCTTAATAGCAGTATGAAACGGACTAATACAGTTTCCTTATTTGTAAAGTAGTAATAATCATATCTGCTTTATATACTAACTTCACTGGGTAGGCAGGTAATATATTGTAAACTCTGTATGCTCTCTGGAGCGGTGAAGGGTGGGGCTGGGGTGTCAAACCACTTTCCCTTTTCCGTTATGCATTCATATTCTGAAGACTTCAGACTGTCCTCAGACTGGGACAAGTGAAAACTGCCCGGGCTTAGAAGGCCTTGCATATCACAAACCACCCACAACCCCCCCCACCCACCCACACATTATTAAAGAGCACATGACCCCTCTCTCAGTTTGGCATTCACCGCTGACACAGCATGGCCATAAGCCAAAATGTCCACTCTTACCACTAACACTGGTTAGGCCCCAGGAAAACATTCTCCACATCTCTTGCCTTATGTCCTCAAAACAGCAGGTGGCTGCATCTGAATGCCATAAAGGCTTGTAGGTTGGGCCTGGTGCGGTGGCTCACGCCTGTAATCCCAGCACTTTGGGAAGTTGAGGCAGTCAGATCACCTGAGGTCAGGAGTTCAAGACCAGCCTGGCCAACATGGTGAAACCCTGTCTCTACTAAAAATGGAAAAATTAGCTGGGCATGGCAGCACGTGCCTGTAATCCCAGCCACTTGGGAGGCTGAGGCAGGAGAATTGCTTGAACCCAGGAGGCGGAGGCTGCAGTGAGCCGAGATTGTGCCACTGCACTCCAGCCTTTTAAATAAATAAATATTAATAACTATTATTAATAAATAATAATAAATAAAAATAAAGGCTTGCAGTCTGTGGTATCCCCATTTTAAAATTATGAATTTTAATTTATATTTTGCCTTTTAATTTTAATAAATGCTTTTGAATATTTTAGAAAAGATAACTTTTTAACAATGTATGAAAAACAATTTCACATTAAAATTTTTATATTTAGATTATACTTTTGATAAAAATATAAAAATTATACAGCTTGAATAGACATATATTTTAATTTTAATCTTTTTTATCACTGCTGTTGATAAAACACAAATTATTTGAAAATCTTGATTATTACAGCTTAACTGGGCCAGGCATGGTGGCTCACACCTGTAATCCCAGCACTTTGGGAGGCTGAGTTGGGAGGATTGCTTGAGGCCAGGAGTTCAAGACCAGCCTGGGCAACATAGCAAGACCCTGTTTCTAAAAAAAAATTTTAAAAATAGCTGGGTGTAGTGGCACGAACCTGTGGTCCTAGCTACTCGGGGGGCTGAGGTGAGAGGATTGCTTGAGCCCAGGAGTTCAAGGCTATAGTGAGCTGTGATTGCACCACTGCACTCCA